>NC_133186.1:40815000-40852500 GCF_049306965.1 Danio rerio | reverse complement strand
CCACTAATAATTTTGGCTTAAACCTTTAATGTGCACAGTACTGCACATTAAAAAAAATGATTTATTCCTTTGACAAAAAGCTGAACTTACAGTATCGTTAATCCAGTCATCAGCATCACACGATCCATCAGAAATCATGCGAATGCTGATGTACTGCTCATGAAATCTCAGTATTATCAGCTGCTGTTTATCTGAATACAGAACAGACTTTCAACAATCTTACTGTTGGATGTCTCTTTCTGGCCGGTGTCTTCTGCCAGGATGGATGTTCCCCGGGGTTTTATTGCCAACACGTCTCCGTCTAGTAAACGTCGACTGGGGTCTGATCCACACATGAACAACCGCTCTCGATATATCAGGACGAATATCGCGATGGGCACTGGAAGCTAAAGAAAAACAGAGTTATGACTGGTTTAAAGGGATAGTTGACCAAAACACTTTAATTCTGTCATCATTTAATCATCTTTCTCTTGTTCCAAACTTGTTTGACTTTCTTCTGTTGAACACAAAAGATATTCCTGGCAGCCAATGACTTCTGTAGTATTTTTTGCTGACAAGGTGTACGTCACTGTAAAAAAATATCCGTTTTCTGTATTTTGTGATTCATGTTTTTATTTTTCCATGTATATTTATGCTTTTAAAGTGCATTATGAGACTTAATCTTTTGTCCAACCACTTTTAACCTTGAAGAGTAAAAAAAAAAGTGACTTTTATTGACATTTTTTTGGTTTAAAGTGCTATATTGTCTGGGTTGGTGTTATCTGGGTTGATATTACGCTACAAAACCCTTGTAATAAACTGCCAGAACATTTTCTGGTATTTTACAGACGTATTTCTCTTTATTATTTCTTATACAATATATTATTTCAAACACCTAAAAAGTCAATAAAAGTCACTTTGTTAAACTGCAGAGCTGAATTTTCAACATCATAAGTCGACAGAGCAGAGATCAACATCCCACAATGCAATTCACAACCGTAAATAAGCAGAAAACAATTGTAAATCACAAAATACAAAAACTGTTAATTAACAGATATTGTTTATAGTGTGTTTCCAACATTTTTTTCTGAATATTTTGTATTGTGTTTCCATTTTTGGGTAAAGTATACCTTTAAGCGCAATTAAAGCTTGTTTTAATTGTAAAGAATCGTTCATTTGAAATGGTTCTCTAAAATGATTCAGTTGAACTGCTGAAACTCTCCTTCAAAGATGACTTGCATAACAAAACCACAGTAAGCAGTATGAACTCAAATTTAACCTCTGAACTTTTTAAAACTCGTTGTTTTAAAAGATCTAAACTACAGCATATACAGACATGATCGCTTTTGTGTTGTTTTATGCAAATATAACCGTAGAAATATGTCAGTAGAAAGTGAGCTTATTTTTAAGCTACAGAATTAAGTTCTTATGGAAAACATTTTTAATTCGTCCACATTTATAATTACATTTAAATTGAATTGTAACTTATACTGTACATTACCTTTCAATTGTACGACGCTCACAAAGGCTGCATTTATTTGGAAATTCTAAATATACAGTTGAAGTCAGAATTATTAGACAGAATTATTATTATAATTAATTATTATAATTATTTTTTGCCTATTTTTGTTTAACGGAAAGAAGATTTTCAACTCATTTCTAATAACTGATTTAACTTTTATATTTGCCATGATGACAGTACATAAATGCTTAACTTTGCTGACTTTAAGGGTAATTAGGCAAGTCATTTTATAATGATGGTTTGTTTTATAGCTAATTGAGAAAAAAAATTGCTTAAGAGAACTAATAATATTAACCTCAAAATGTTTTTTAAAAATAAATTAAAAAAAACTTCTTAAAACTGTTTTTATTCTAACCAAAATAAAACTAATCAGACCTTCTTCAGAAGAAAAAATATTACAGCAAATACTGTAAAAATTCCTTGCTCTTTTAATAATTTTGGGAAATATTTGAAAACAAAAAATAAACAGGAGGGCTAATAATTTTGACTGTATATCTTTACAGGCATTTTTAATATGAAGCCTTCCTGAAATTAAAGCATTAATGTATCTTTAAAAAATATTTGCCCAACCAATGAAGATCAAGATCACAGAACAACCTAAAAGTTCTTACATTTTAATCTGTTTGTCGTCCAAAAAGGAAAAGACTAAACCTAACATGTGTGAATTAGTGAGTAAAGATGAGGTGAAGCACCACGGTAAGATGGATGTTTTCTGCACCAGTAGTTCAGTCTCTTATAAAGCTACGTGACAGGGTGAATGCAAATGATTAGCAGAAGTGGTGGTTCCTTCCCAGGTTCATCAGCCAGAAGTTTACAATATCCACTGGAAGTCACAATTATTCGCTCTCCTGTGAATTTTTTTTCTTTTTGGAATTTTTTCCAATTTATGTTTAATAGAGAAAGGAAATTTTCACAGTACTTCCCATGATATTTTTTCTTTTGGAGAAAGTCTGATTGGTTAAATTTTGGCTAGAATAAAAGCAGCTTTAATAAAAAAATAAATAAAATAAATAAATAAATAAATAAAAAAAACATTAAGGTCAATACTATTAGCCCCCTTAAGTACGATATAATTTTGATTGTCTACAGAACATACCATCATAGTTGAGCCTTTAAATGTCACTTTTAGCTGATTAATACTAGTATCTTGAAAAATATCTAGTCAAATATTATTTACTGTCATCATGGCAAAGAAAAAAAGAAACTAGAAATTAGATACTGGACTAGGGGTGGCCAAGCTAAAGCATGTACTCTGGTCCCCCGGCTCTGCGATGGTTGGGGAAATTCAAAACTGAACCAAAACAAAATATTACAATTGACTTAAGATTGGATTGAACATTCGGGAATCACAACCAGCTGAACCTGGAAATTTGTACAAAAAAAAAGAAGAAGAAATTAGATATTAAAACCTTTATATTTAGAAATGTGTTGAAAAAAAATCTCCTCTCTAATACAAGGAAATTGGGGAAAAATATACTGGGGGGCTAATAATTCTGACAATATATATATATATATATATATATATATATATATATATATATATATATATATATATATATATATATATATATATATATATATATATGTATATATATATATATATATATATATATATATTCCCCCTTCTTGATATTGTCCAGGTGTTAAACATGTCAGTTGCACTATCACTATTTGTCCAGTTTAGTCATGAAGAATTATAGATCAGTGTGTACAGAACTGTTAGATGGGAGCAGTTGCCAAGGAGACAATCTTGATTCCCGTCTTTTATTCAAATAGGCTCCTGGTTGGCTCTTCCTTTCACAGTCGAGCTGAGGGTATTTAGTGTGCAGATCATACACACACAGCTGAAAATACGCTTTATAATGATTTCCCTGTAATGTATTTTTTATATAATGTTGTGCTTTGCAAAGTTACAAAGCTAATAGTCTCCCGCAAACAGCATGTATTCTATTTAATGTCTGTTGAAGGTGATGAAAATCAAGAGTAGATTGCTAGGATTAGCAGTGATTAAAGGGATAGTTCACCCAAAAATGAAAATGACCTCATCATTAACTGTGCCACATTTGGTTTTTAAACCTTTATGAGTTGCCTTCTTATTAAAAAATGGCTCTTTTGACAGATTATTTTCAATGGCGGCAGCATGGTGGCATGGGTAGCACAATCGCCTCACAGCAAGAAGTCGTTGGTTCTAATCCCGGCTGAGTCAGTTGCCATTTCTGTGTAGAGTTTGCATGTTCCCCCCATGTTCACATGGGTTTTTTCATGGGTGCTCCGGTTTCCCCTACAAGTCCAAAGACATGCGCTACACGTGAATTGAGTAAGCTAAATTGTCTGCAGAGTATGTGTGTGAATGAGTGTGTATGGGTGTTTCCCAGTCATCCGCTGCATAAAACATATGCTGGATAATGCCTAGTTCAGACTGCGTGATTTTAGCCCCGATTTTGGCTCGCCGACAGGTTTAGAAATCGCAGACAAATGCCTGAAATCACAGGCAAATCGCTGCTTGTGCACGTGAGTGACAATCACACAGTATGAACTATCAAAGACGCGATCTGAGAGAATCGCTGATGAGTCGCCGATGCATGCGAGATATTTGGCGTGCTGAATATCTGGAGCTGTCGGCGATTCAAATCATGCGGTGTGAATTGAGTTTTGACTGAAAATAACATCGGCGATCGCCCACAGCCAATGAGAGAGCAGCATTCACTTGTGTGTGCGCGTGTGTGTATACTTGCTGCAGGCCAGCGGGAGGCTGGGGGAGAAGTTAAAAGCGCTCTTTTTCGGTTTATTTGGACCCATGAAATGGAGGAAAAACTAGTGGAGGTTTGACAGGACTCAGGAGCAACCATGTCTGTTTGACGTTTCATCCAGAAAGAAATTAGTTTATTATTAACGTTGAGGAGAAATGGCTAATTCCCTTTAAACCCAGGTGAGCAAATATGTACATTTTCTACCCCATTAAAGGCTTCCTTCTCAATATGTAGTTAATAACAAAAGATATACTACGTGTTTTTGGCTGTGAGATGTAGTTTGGACAAACTTGTCGGCGATTCTTCCTATAGTAAAGTCATGCAATGTGAAAGTCCCTGTCGCCGATCCATCTTGCAATGTAAATAAAGCAGCGACGAAACGCTAGCCTAGATAGTCATGCAGTGTGAAAACATCTGTGACACGACTACTTTGAAAATCATGGAGTCTAGTGGTTAGTGCGTCGACGCATAGCACTGAGGTGCTTGCAGCGACCCGAGTTCGATTCCTATCTCGAGGTCCTTTGCTGATCCTTCTGATCTCTGCTCCCCACACTTTCCTGTCTCTATATCTTAACTGTCCTATCAATAAAGGTGAAAACCCCTAAAAAATAATTATAAAAAAAAGAAGAAAAAAAAAAGAAAATCATGCAGTCTGAACTCGGCATAAGTTGGCGGTTCATTCCACTGTGGTGACCCCAGATTAATAAAGGGACTAAGTCTAAAACAAAATGAATGAATGAATCTGGAATCAACCAGCCCTAAATTCCAGGCTGAGCATGAAGTCCTGGCTATACTTCAAACTAAATTTAAGTAAATGAATAAATCAAATGAACCGAAAAGACAATTTTAAACAAAATCCGGCCAAAATAAAATTAGTTGAGGTTATTAAAGCAGTTCGAAAAATCTCAACCAAAGCACATTTTATGTGAGAGTTCATTTTGGCTCTGCAACATCTTTGAGCTGCCATTGGTCTGTGGCGATTGCGCAATCAGCGGATAAGTCCTGTAACTCCGCCTTTTTTGACATGCAGCAAACAGAAAACAATATAAAGATGTGTTTGCTCAAAACTAAATCTACTCTGTCATCATTCATTCATCAACTAGTCACAAACCTGTTCGACTTACTTTCTTCAGTTGAACACAAAAGAATATAATTAGAAAAACCTGCAACCAGGGACTTCCATGGTATTTGTTTTTCCTACTGTGAATGTCAAGGGTTTCTAACATTCTTCAGAAAATCTTCTTTTGTGTTCAAAAGAAACTCTAAAGGCTGATTTATACTTCTGTGTCAAATGCTGACGTGCACCTCTCAAAAATTGTAACTACACGTTGCAATGACGCGTAGCGCAAGCTCTGTGATTGGTCGGCTTGGTATCGCTGACGAGTCTGGGCGGGACTGAGAGCCGCGCGAATGGCGCGAGCTGGACGCGAGCCCGATGGAGCGATTGTTTACAAGTGTGGAGTCTCATGAAGGAGCTCCTGATGGAAAGTTTTGTTTTGTGTTTACCTCATAGCTAAAGTTGTTGCACGTCCGCAGGTTCCTGCCTCAAAATGAGCGAGTTTGAGCCACTTGTACATCCAGGAAGTGTTCAGGAAAAGCAAAACACCAACGAAGAAACTCGACACAGAGGAACATTAACACCTCACTGCCAACTAGCATTTTGGAAGTGTTAATGCAGACCGACAGAGACAGCGCGCAGAAGTATAAATGCACAGCTACGTGCGTTGCATGCGCCGTGGGTCACGCCGGTCACTTGACGCAGAAGTATAAACCAGGCTTACGGTTTGGAAGCACTTGAGGGTGATTAATCTTGTATTTTTAGGTGAACTATCCCTTTAAGAAAATAAGAAGCTCTTCAACCCTTGTGTACTGTTCATATTGACCACCCTATTGTTATGTTGGTGGCTGTTTTTGGCCTATTGATTTCCAATATAGTGACATATTTTGATTGTAAAGCTATGATGGTGTATAATCATGCATTCTTGATTGTTGGTGGTTTTCCTTGTTGGGATGAGGTCAAACTTGTCATTTTTAATGTTGATCATCAGTTTTTTTAACCCTTTATGGCCTGTTGCCAAGTTAACGCTCAAATTCACCCCAGAGTGGAAACATAGCAAAGAGCACACAAGTGTTAAAGCCAGACTCACATTGATGATAGCCATGATCCAGAAGGCGTAGGAGACGTTGGTCACCACCTCTCCGTCGGTGTGAAGGTGGACGTTGGACACGTTGTGCACATGTCTGCCCGCCAGCTTGTTCCTCAGATCTTCTAATGATGTTGTGTTGACGCTGCTGTTGCCGATCACACAGCTGGTGTCAGACAGAAAAGGGTCAGCAATAAGGGGACTCACTAACGCCCCGAGACCCACAAAAAAGTGGAGAGCCTGGAGGAGATCAGAGAGAAAGAGCACAGCAGACAGACAATCAGTGCTGCTCTTCTTCTAAGACCAGACTTTGAAAAAGAAAAAAAGTTTTAACTGCAACTTTATGTAACACAGTTTTGAAGTCTGATTGGATGGTGGCTCAGTGGTTAGCACTTTCGCCTCACAGCAAGAAGGTCGCTGGTTTGAGTCCCGGCTGGCTCGGTTGGCATTTCTGTGTAGAGTTTGCATGTTCTCCCCGTGTTGGTGTGGGTTTCCACCGGGTGCTCCGGTTTCCCCGACAGTTCAAATGAAGACATGCGCTATAGGTGAATTGAATAAACTACATTGGCTATAGTGTATGTGTGTGAATGAGAGTGTATTAATGTTCCCAGATCTGGGTTACAGGTGGAAGGGCATCCGCTGTGGAAAACATGCTAATTAAGTAGGCGGTTCATTCTGTGTCGACCCCTGATGAGTAAAGGGACTAAGCTCAAGGAAAATTAATGAATGAATGGATGATATACACTCGCTTTGTGTGGCGATTAAGACATCATTATGAAATCACTAATTCATATAAAAGGGGTAGTTCACCCAAAATTTAAAAATACATCATAATTTACTTTCCCTCTTGTGTTTTTTTTCTTTTATTTTTTAGAATTTCTTCGTCATGATCTATATTATTTTGTGTTTAACAAAAGAAAATCAAACAGTTTTTTATTATTATTATTGTGTTTTAAAAAATCTGAATTAAATACAAACAAAAGAAATAATTTGTATCCATATTAAAATTTAAAACTTCAAATTTCAGGTTTTATTAATCATTATAAATCATTATTTAACTATTTGTTTTTATTTGACAAACCACAAATTAAACAAACAAACAAACAATAATAATAATAATAATAATAATAATAATAATATCTTAAATACATTAGAAAGGTTTTGAATCAGAACGGTCACAAAACGACCCCATACTATGGTAACATATGTAATAATTAATTTATCTAATATAATTATTAGATTATGCATTAAAATATTAAATAAATATATTCTTTAAAAAAAAGAATAATCAAAATATTAAAATAAAAGTAAATAAATAAACAAACAAACAAACAAACGAGTAAATAATTTGTCAAATCTGTCAAATTCAAAATAAAAAAACGAACTGCAAATTTCAAAATGATCTATATTAATACTTTATAAGAGACCACATGATTTTTATAAATAATTACTCATCATTACAATTATGACAATAAATCATTATTAAAAAAAGGGATGAACTGAAAGATCAAATCAAAATGAATAGTAATATTTTTGATTTATTGATCATTCATTTTCCTTTGACTTAGTCCCTTTATTAATCAGGGGTCGCCACAGTGGAATGAAACACCAACTTATCCAGCATATGTTTTACGCAGCGAATGCCTTTTCAGCTGCAAACCATCACTGGGAAACATTCATACACTCTCATTCACACATACACTAAGGCCAATTTAGTTTACCCAATTCACCTATAGTGCATGTCTTCGGACTACTGTGACACCCTATGGTTTTATATTATGAATATAAAATTATAATAATAATAATAAAATTAATAATAATAATACTTATTTATTAAATTATTAAATGTACGTTTCCTATTAACAAATGTGATTTTAATCTAATAAAGATATTAAATAAATGTTTAAACAAAATAAACCACTTAAACTTGTGATTTTACAATGATTTGACTTGAACTTCACGTTAAACCGATTAAAAATCAATAACTAAATCTAAATTGAAACTAAATCTGATTAATATACACCATGAAACATTTAATTTCAGAGAGCATTTTTGTATCTTAACAGTTAAAAAAACAAATATAAGGTTACATTAAATTTGAAACGGCAATCTCCAAACCATTCTCAGATGGCAGGGGGGCCAAATCAAAGGTTACCATGGGCCAACTTTGGCCCGCAGACCCTAGTTTGGGCATCTCTGCTTTAGACTGTGGGAAATGTTTCAGGTGAAGTGTGCTGCTTGTTTGTTTTGTTAAGATGTATGTTTGTTATGACGTGATGTACTCCGTTTAATTCATGTACTTCTTAGGTACCCCTTGAAAATGAGATGGTTCATATCAAGGGGCTATCCCATTTAATATATTCAAAGTTAAATTTTAAGGTTAATATTATTAGCCCCCTTAAGCTATATTTTTGATCGTCTACAGAACAAACCTGTTATACAATGACTCGCCTAATTACACTAACTTGCCTAGTTATCCTAGTTAAGCATTTAAATGTCACTTTAAGTGTAATATACAAGGGGGCAAATAAATCAGGTGGGCAAATAGACTTCCTGAAATCTGATTTTCAACATTTTTTTTTTCCAGACCAAACCAAACGCTGACCTGCAGGAAAACGGTGGAGTCTTTCTGGTAGATCTTGACCAGCTGCAGGTTAGAGATGGTGTCGATGATGCCCATGGCAAGACCAGACACTGCCATGGCAAACGCCAACATGAGAAGCTCGCGGCATAATGGGATGATGGCAAAAACCACAGAGATAATGAGGGTGGATACGGCCAGAGATGACAGCGAACTTACAAGCCTGACAAAATAAAACAAGAAATACATTGGGCATTAACCAAACTTGCTTTCTGTACCAGGTTACAAAACAAAGGCTATATCAAAAAAAAGCATCACCCCTTATTTCCTTAAATAATGCACTATTTGAGGGAGCACTGGCTAAAATGTTCATTAAATATATCAGTTTAATAAATCTGTTTTGTTCAAATGCTCCAAACTAAGCGATATTCACTGAGAAATAGATAAAAATATTCATTTTCAAAATGGGGTGTACTCAATTATGTTGAGCACTGCATGTATGCATGTATCAGATATTTAAGAGGAATGAACTCATTCAGTTTTCCATAAGGTTTCAGTGGCTTTTTTGATCTTGGAATGACTTCCCACACTCAAAAAAATATATATCCGTTTGTCCAATCTACGCATATATAATGAGCTGAAACAATGCAATTCTTTAGGGTTTTTTGGGGACAAAATTATTTTATGTTCAATCCACTTAATTTTGTAAAAACAAATAAGTTAACTTAATTTCTTCATGGTGTCCCATCACAAATCAATTGTGTGGAACCCAGCATTTTTTTTTTACAGTGCACAAACTGCATATTCTTGACATAAGTCGCCGATAAACAATAAGACACTGTCATTTTTATATAACACGGCTCGTAGTTATTCGAACAAGCAAAGAAAAGGAGTTTTTAACATTTATATTTAAAGATGTGATGGTGAACTTTGGTGAAGGTTGATTAAAACGTTTTGCTTTCTAGGTGCATGAATAAAATCACTTTTGTAAGTGGAACAAAACACCAAAGGAAGACTTCTCATCTTTGACCCATTAACAAAACACTTTTTAAATTCCAGGTTTCAAATCCTCTTTATTTAGAGGAACTAGAGCACATAAAAACTGTAAAACCACTTTGGTGTTTTGCATAAAAATGTACTAAACTCTTTTTATAAACAGAACACAGATATAAACACACACGTAAGTACCCACTTTGACATCACAAACAACTTATGTCAAAATGTGAAATAGTGTTTTCACCATTAAGTGTGTAACGCATATACAGTTGCAATCAGAATTATTAGCCCCCCCTTTGAATTTATTTTTCTTTTTTAAATATTTACCAAATTATGTTTAAGAGAGCAAGGAAATTTTCACAGTATGTCTGATAATATTTTTTCTACTGGAGAAAGTCTTATTTGTTTTATTTCAGCTGTTTTTTTCCCCCAATTTGTTTAACACAGAAAAGATAAACATAATAGTTTTTAATAACTCATTTCTAATAACTGATTTATTTTTATCTTTGCCATGATGACAAAATACTATTAAATTAAATCTAATATTAAATTAAAGTAAATAATATTTTACTAGATGTTTTTTCAAGACACTTCTATACAGCCTAAAGTGACATTTAAAGGCTTAACTAGGTTAACTAGGCAGGTAAGGGTAATTAGGCAAGTTATTGTACAACGATGGTTTGTTCTGTACACTATCGAAAAAAATAAATATCTTAAAGGAGCTAATAAAATAGATCTTAAAATGTTTTTTTTTTTAAATTTAAAACTGCTTTTATTCTATCCGAAATAAAACAAATAAGACTTTTTCCAGAAGAAAAAATATTATCAGACATACTGTGAAAATATCCTTGCTCTGTTAAACATAATTTGGGAAATATATATAAATATATATATATATATATATATATATATATATATATATATATATATATATATATATATATATATATATATATATATATATATATATATATATATAAAAAGAAAAATCTAATAAGACTAATAATTTTGACTTCAACTGTATATTGTGATACGACTACAATTTCACTAGATGACTTGAATCTCTCTATTTGTAAATAATTAATCATTTCAGATCAATTGGGATGATTTTGTAAAGACGTGCATCTGCATAAAAACTTATGAACAATCTACAAGCATATATAAATACAGTAAAGAAAAAGATACAGTTGAAATACAGTGTTTTATGAGTTTTTAGTCTTCAGGTACTATAATTGAATAACAAAAATAATTCAATAAAATTAATTGGTATTAAAGTTACAAACTGTATATAGTTTCTCCACATATATCACATAGAAAGGACCGCTTCTTTTTACATTTTAAAGTATATACTGAAAACTGTACTCATATGGGATTATTTTTCTCATTTTATTTAGAACTTCTGGGTAAATGTCTGATTGAATCCAGAAATTGTTGATCAATCAATATTTATGAAAAATAAAACACTTATGCCTGAATTCTTTAAAAAATCAATATTCAGTCAGAGGCCTCAAAAACATGTAAATGTTGCATATTATTTCATATCCTGCGATATGCCTATAGCGAATTATCCCATTGCGAATATCAATGCTGAAACGATATATTGGGCTGCTCTAATATAAATTATTCATTCACTTGATGACATTGTAATTGGTCTTCTGTTTTAATACGTCTTCTGTAAACAATGGTAAAAATGTATTCATATTGTTGCACTGTTAAATGGGACACACTCACATGTATGTGGGGGAAAGCTAGAATGAAAGCTGTTTAATTCTTTAATAAGTAACAGAGAACACGTGTTTAAATATATTACAAGGTTAAAGAGCTTTTACTTTACAACCATACAAATCTACCGAGATAAACAAGCTAATGCTGTTATCTGTAAGGAGGAAAAAAACAGAAAGGGTAGCTAACACTGGGGTTGGGAAATATAATAAAACATGTCATATTTTGATAACAGTATACATCAATATATAGTAAATTCAATCAATTAATAGTTAATTAATTTTCAGACATACTGTGAAAATTTCCTTGCTATTTAAAAAAGAAAAGAAAATTCAAAGGAGGTTTAATATAAATAAATAAATAAATAAATAAATAGTATAGGGATGCAACGGATATAAATTTTGGTTGTGCGATTATGGTCTAAGAAATAATCACAATTATTTGCGTTCATTGATTTCAAAACTACTAATTTAAAACTAAAATTATTTTCAATTTGGTTTTGTAGTTCGAGCCCAAATACATATTTGTTGCCGTTTTAAAAGTTCATTTGATTGACTCAGTGGATATTATTGATGCATTTTTAGGTAAAATTGCTAATTTTATATACATATATACAGTATGTTCTCATCGGCACCATTATTTGTAACTATAAGTAGGTTTGCAAGCCTGTGTACTTTTCATTGGTTCTTCCTCAAACTTCATCTCAACTAGGTGCGCCTGAAAAGCGTGAACGTGTTGCGTTGTGTGCGCGTCCATTGGAAATAACGAACTTGAACTAGCTTACCCTAAATTAATATCCTCAGTCATAGTTAGTCCAGTGTGCGTGGTTATTATGCCACAGTTGGCGTAACTTTGTTTAGTTGCTGCATTTTTGTTCTGTTCAAAAACACAGTGTTGAGAAGCCTTTACAATAAATTAACCGTGACAAATTAAATCGCGGTTAATAGTGAAACCGGTTAATCGTTGCATCCCTAATATAGTATATCACAAAGAAAGAACTGTTTCTTTTTTACATTTTAAAGTGTATACTGAAAAAAGTACTTATTCATATGGGATTATTTTTGTCATTTTATTTAGAAATTCTGAGTAAATGTCTGATTGAATTTAGAAATAGTAGATCGATATTCATGAAAAATAAAACACTTTTCAAAAATGAATGATTCTATGAAAAAGTGCAAACTATGTATTTAGCAAAACCACAAAACAAACGGCAAAACAAAATATGAAACGAAAGACTGTATTTTTTCACTGTCCTAGTTTCCAAACAAAAGCAAATATAAGATCTGAAGATCAACACATGATACTTCAGGAGAATCTATTCCTTTTATTTCCTTGTTTTTTTCATACAATAATACATGCGGAACGTTTCCTTGGTACAAGGTAAATGAAGGATGACCGACAAAACAAACAAACCAATTTACAAACTGATTATCACTAGCAAAATATATGCCAAGGAAACTTTTGTTAAACAAAACATCCAGTTAATCCTTGAATGTTGTGACATAAAAAAAACAAGTATTCACTGTAAAAAATGCACGGTTTCACACAACTCCTTAATGTTTTCCCAACACAAATTAAGTTAATTGTTTTTACAGATTTAAGTGGATAAGTGAACATAAAACAATCAAGTTTTCCCCCAAAAACTTGGGAACTGTGTTGGTTCAACTCACTTTAAAGTCAATTTTTGATTAGTTCCAAACCTTCCTGAAAAAGGTATTTTTGCATGAACTAATTAAAAGGAACATAGCAAAAGTGAACTTTATGGTGTCTTTATCTGTCAGGCAAAACAACAGCAGGGAAGCGAGTGTTTTTATGGCTCAAGTCCCAGATAACTGAGACTGAATGACTTTAATGAGCACATGACCACTACAGGCTTTTCAAGACAGAGGCCACAGAGAAGTCAAAAACTATTTATCACAAAACTGATAATGATAACATTTATGATGATTAAAGCATGCCAACAAAAGATTTCCGCTCTTATTTACATGCAGTTTAACCTCATGAGGAAATATACATAAGGACTGACTGTGAGGAAAACAAAAACTTCTGATTCTCTCTTTGTAATAATCCTTAATCATAATGTTTTGACCCTGCATTTGAGCAATCAGAATTACTGGAGAACTAGATGGATCACTCAGTATAATAATAGCCATCATAAAGATGATTACCACCAATGTAGGTCAAAATATTTGAAGAAATCTGACTTTAATTGATTCTTTGAAAGCCCTCTTTTTTTCTCGGTTCCTCTTTGTTGTGAGTGTGGAACGGAACTAGGGTGTAATTAAAGACCTTTCTGTAAAAACACATCTGTAAATAATATATTAAAATAGGGAAGTTGTTTACATATAACTAGTGCAAACTTTTTAATTGCATTTAACACTGATATTTATTAGCAAAAATGGACACATTTACAGAGGAAACAGCATGTAGAGATCACTTTAAAAACTATTTTGATTATTTGTAGGCACAAAAAGGTACACTGCATTAATAAAAAGTCATAATAACTGCGTGTATGATAATTAAACACTTATTTTATGTTATTGTTAAACTTAATTAGGTTAAACCAAGTCATGCTACTAAAATAAATGTGTCCACCACCCAATACAAAGTGCAATATAATTCTGTTGACATCAGAATCTCGCCAAAATACTCACGTTTTACTGAAGAATCCTCCAATTGTGCTTCCAAGAAAGAGGAAAAACTGCTGGGAAAAGAAGACCAGAGTGATCTCCTGTAAAGTGGACTGAGTTTGACACCTCAGGTCCAGGATGGTCGGACCCAAAAAAGCGACACACAGTCCAAAACTGAAGAAAACACTCCAGTATGTAAGAGTATGCTGCCAGTTACTGCGGAATAACGCGCAGATCCGTTCGTTGAGCAGATAAGTCATGCTGGAGAAACTTTCTGAAGTCTCTCTGGAGCATTTGCAATTCTTCTTATGCATGAGAAAACTTGTCTGAAGGGAGAGTCGCGTGCTCAGAGCGATCAGAGCGACGATGCTTGTCCGACTCCCAAACGAGTCGTTCATTCGAAGCGGTTCTTTTAAAAGATTCGGTCAAAACGGCTGATGTGGAGAGGCGTTGATGGAAACATTTCGGAAGTATGTTTTGGTGTTTTATCAATGTTTTTTTAATGGTCTTAATATGCTGAAATTAAACATATTAGAACTGGTTTTAAAGCAAAATTCAAACACACAATAAACCATAATGCTTAGTACTTCATGTGAGATAGTTCACCCAAACACCACCAGGCAATCCTAAATGTTGGCGACTTCATCTTTTAACCCTTTCACTGCAGGCCCATGGCCAGCCTGGGGAAAGAGGACCAAAAAGTGGACCTTTTTGCAATCATACACCTCATTTTCTATTTAATTATGAAATTTAAAGACTGCATTTAGGTGACATTTTAAACACTATATTGAATTAGCTTGTCGGATGGTCATCATAACCACATGTTTTGACTATTTTAGCCAAAATAGCATTCAAATCAATTTTAATATGGGCCGCTTTTGGTGCTTCACATGTTTATATAGGTCATTTTTTTGTTTTTAAGAAAAAGCTTCAAGGTTTAAAATAAAAGTTAAAATGTTTTCTCAACCATACAGTAGCGAAAGATGACTTCTCTTATGTCAGAATGTGTTTTCTTGCACAGCTGGATGTTGTACTCATGAAAAGTATTTGTTAGCATTGGCCAAAACTGATTAGCCGAAGTCACACTGAAGCGACAGCCAACAGATGGTTCATCTTAGTCTTAAAGCCTTTTTCAATAAGTTATTTTAAAATCAAAAATAGGACAAATTAGCTCATGTATGGCACAATTTCTGCACCTTTGTCAGTGAAGGGTGGGAAAATTCTAAATCAAACAAAAAGGGCTCAGGTGTAGCTTAAATAATGTGCCGGTGCTTTTTGGGTAAGGGATTCATCAGAAAAAAACTGCAAAAATCAGTCAAAGGCACTCGAAAAATGTGGAAAAAATATTAAAAAGCCCTTTTTCACATGGTTAATAGTTAAAAAACCTACACGTTTTCAAGTAAATATATATATATATATATATATATATATATATATATATATATATATATATATATATATATATATATATATATATATCCTTTCTGTCTGGGGCAAAAGATACCTGTTCCATTGATGCTGTTTGTTTACACCGATGTCATATTGTTCATTAAAATGGTACTTGATAAAGCAAAAGAAAAGTTATATTCATATTAGATCGGAAACATTTATAAATGTTGCATTCTTGATGGCTGTGAACACACTCAAGACTGTCGAAGCTGTATATATGCTGTAAATGTTTTTCAGTTTCTTGCACAGACTAATCATTTTGCTTCATATGGCCTTATTGTATTGTCAGGAGCCATTGGTATTAATTTACTTATTTCTGAATATCTTTTTTGTAGTGTTTTTTAATTTATTTTTTTCCTCACCCAGATACCCAAAATTCTTATGTTTTTTGCAACGCAATCTCATGGCAACTCAAACTTTTTAATTAAGTGGCTGATTAATTTAAATTTGTAAAATGTCATTCATACATTTTAGTAACATGTGGTCATACCAAATGTGTAAGTTCAGTCTTGGGGTTTGGACGCATGCCTCCTTTTATAAAATGTAAGCTTTCATATAAATGCAATTGTATAAGTCTAAACAAATTAGCCACTTTTCTGTCTATAAGTAAAATAGTTATGTTTCCTCCTGAGATCAGGCTGGGGTTTTGGGAACCAAATAAGAACGTTCTAGTAACATTCTCTGTAGGTTCTTTTTTTGTTACCAAAAACAAGCTCTCCCAGAATGTTTCATGGTTTGTTTATCTAAGTGGTTTTTTTTTTTAAATTTGTAACAACTTAAAGCTGGAATGACATCAAAAATACTCTCCTTTACAGTAACACTTGTGCTTGTATCTGTGCACTTCCTTATTTTTTAAAAATTTATTTGCCCTCATCATTTTTTTAATCGAATACCACAATCTTCCCTCCCCTCATAATGACTTTTCTTTACTTCTGGTCACATGAAATGTATTTTAGGAGGGGCTATCAGGGCATGTCTCATTTCAGATCTGGCATCTATTCATGAAGACTTCCATCTTCCAGTGATCCAACGGTGTATATGCACAGTTAGTGTTTTTCAGCCAATGATAAACTTCCAGTGAAAGCTTAATGTGACTATTTTCAATTACACAAATTTTCTTTTACAGCATGGGTGTTGTAAAGTAATTACAATACATTCAGTTAAATATACTTAGGTATTAATTTAGTTGTTCAAGCGTAAAACAAGATGAAAGACCACTAGCGCGATCAATACCAGCAGGGTAAACTCCATTGAAAATACTGGGGTAAAATAAATTGTCATATTTTAAAGATATGGCGGGGGAAAATATAATTTACGCAGTGCTTCTTGTCCGGTCTGAGACGCACTTCATATCATATATCTAACAGGCAGTGAAGATTATTGATTTTTAAAGAAATCAGATCTTAAACGTAGCAATTTTGTAATGGAAAGACTGAAAATTAAAAACCGTGTGCATTTACCCCATTGGATCTCAAAGAACAAAATCATGCATCACCCTTCATTAATTAATTTATTTAAATTTTTAGGACTATTTCAATTGGATGTACGTCATGATAAAATGTCCCTAATCTTAAGAGATGCTCTCTTTTTGTAAAAAAATAAGAAAAAAGTAAACAAATACCCGTCATGACTAACCAACAGAACATCCAGGTAAGCAAAAATTGTAACCTGGGCAGGACTTTGACTGGTTTCAGCAAAATAAATAAGACTTTAACCCTTTAACTGCCCCACTAAGAAAAAAATAGATTGCCTTTCTTAAGTCCTAATGTCACTACTTAACACACTAGCATTTTTAACACATCCCTTAATTTCTAAAAATATCAACCTCTGGTAGATATGTCAGTTTATGGTAAAAGTACAGGAATTAATACATATACTATAAAAATTTAAAAATATGAAGTGTAAGACCAATTTATTAAAAAATAGATTCATAATAAAACATTTTTGAATCCTAAATCATCTTTATTTTTTGAAGTATGCCATAAAATATTTCAGATCTCATTTAACATGCTTTTTGTTGTTGTTTTTTTTACAACGAAACCAAAATCAAGTGTAGTAGTGCAACAAGATTATGTGTGTTGTTTGATTATTTTGTAAACCAACAATGCTGTGTGTGTATTTTAAACCATTATTTAAAATAGTTATTCTTTTGACTTTAACACTGATTATTTAAAACAGTCAAGCTATATGCTCAACCATTTGGTACAGCAGGCAGTTAAAGCGTTAATGTTTTGCTAAAGAAAAAGCCACCTAGATTTTGGATAGTCTGGTGGATAAAAAACTAATATAAAATAATCATCTTTAGATGAAATATTTCTTTAAATATTTCTGAAACACAACTAGCTTTCCCATTTTAACCAACTAATTCGCGTATAATGAGTTTAACTCAATTGTGAGGCGATCAATTGGTGTTTTCGAAGGTTTGGTGACTCAAACGAATCGATTCGGTAAAAGATTCAAACACCCAAAACTGATTCGTGCAACAGGTGTGTTTCTCTACGAGTTGGTCCTCCCACATAATTCGCTCGCTATCAAAACTAACAAAACTGAGGTGAAGAAATCACGCATTGCTGCCTGAGGCGACATCATGTTTGGAGGCTTTACTGTATGTTTCATTTCCAGCGTAAAGATCTGACAGGTCGGAAAGTTCTTCTGTCTCGTTAAAAGCGTTATTTTCACAATTTGACACAAACACACTCATTTAAACACATTTTTATCTGAGTGCCCTGCAGTGTATAATCACTTATACGTTGCCAAAACCAAGTCCTACTTTTAGTTTACTTTGTGAAGTGTACTAATGACAAACAGCATCATGCAAGACAGTAAGACCATTGTTAGAGCCGAGGATGGAAACATTCCCATGGTCCAACTCAACGTCGTCATTTATTTAGTTTATTATTTAATTACTTTTGGCATTTTCGCAGTCACAATACATTCAGCTTCAGAATATCATAATAGAATAAACAAATCACACAAAATATTTAATATCACATCTCATACAAAAATCTAAATCTTTTATAAAACATTTAGACATCATCTAAGAGCATTTAATATTGTTGTTTATTTACTTTTTTCTGGCAAAAACTCACTGAGAATAAACACCTGTCAAAATACATATATTTGTATATATTAATTCTTTTCAATAGAGTATTTAAAATATTCTCATTTACCACAAAACACATAAATTAGTGCCACTGCTGGAGTGATGTTAAACTAAATTCCTTATAAGTCATTATATATGTTTTTTTTTCTTTGTCAGTCATTTTCAATAGTATTTCGTTTCCCTGGAGGTCACGCTTTGAGTTTTTCTCCACTAGCATGTGCTCAGTGCCGTTTACAATAAAGAGTCATAGTGCGTTGATTTTAAAACTACAAGATACAGTAGGAGAAAGTGAACAACATTAGGTTTCAGTTCCAGGACACTTGCATGCCATGTGCGAATACAGAGTAGCAATTAGCTCAAATGGCAATACCAATAACTGCGTGTGCAATTACTTAAAAGGACCGAGATCCTTGAGAAATTGAAGTAGATTTTTTTTAAAGGCGTAAAATTGGCCCCATCATCTCTTACGGTCTGCAAAAGGCACCTTTTGATGATATTGTAAATTACTAACTAAGTTAAAGATGCTGAAAGTGATTTTTTTTTTTGTGGTTGTTGGAGTAACACAGCTCCTTCGTATTATAAATTAGATTAGTTGTTACTTTTCAATCATTTTGAGAACAGGATGGAAATCTAATTCCGAGGGCTCAATTAAACTGTACTGGGAGCTCAACAAATTAAATTAACACACGTTACAAAACATTGTAATACTTTCGAAAATTATGATCGCAATATACAGTACACTACCTGACAAAAGTCTTGTCACCTATCCAAGTTTATAAACAAATAATAACTTGACTTCTAGTTGATCATTTGGTATCAGAAGTGGCTTATATGAAAGGCAAAGGCCTCTAGATTACGCTTATTTTAGCTAAATAAAATATGATCATGCCTTGATTTTTAATTATTTAATTAAGACAGTAAAGTCTGACTTTGCTTAGACAAAAGTCTTTTCACTTAACAGAAATAATGTACTGTCTAGAACAGAGATGTCAAACTCAATTCCTGGAGGGCCGCAGCCCTGCACATTTTAGTTCCAACCCTGTTCTCACACACTTACCTGTAGGTTTCAAACAAGCCTGAAGGACTTAATTAGTTTGATCAGGTGTGTTTAATTAGGGTTGGAACTAAACTATGCAGGGCTGTGGCCCTCCAGGAATTGAGTTTGACATACCTAGTCTAGAATATAAAGTCAAGAATATTGAAAAAAAAAATATATATTGTGTATGACTCCCATGAGCTTGATCAAACCATGATTTTTCCTTCACCAAACTTGACTGATTTCTGTGAGAATCTTTGTTCCATGTTGGTTCCAATAGGTCTCCTGTTGTATTTGTGATGATTGGGATGCAGTTCAACAGATGATTCGTCAGAAAAATCGACCTTCTGCCACTTTTCCAAATAATCAACTAGAAGTCAAGTTATTATTTGTCTCTCTTACAACTGGGTTCGACACGGGACTTTTGTCAGGTAGTAATATCAGATGGCTAGTACTCATTATGTTTAGTTTTTGAACTTAAATGGTTTGTTGCAATCAGTTTCCTCAAATGGTTTGAGTTACCTTAACTTATTGGGTTTTACAGTGTATTGAATGTCCATTTCTGAAAATTTGATGTCCATATATAGTTGAGTGAAAAAATTATTTACCCCCCCCCTCTTTTCACAGTAATTTCGATAATATTTTTTCTTCTGGAGAAAGTCTTAGGCCATTGTAATAATATAACAATAAAATCATTTATTTAATAAGCCATTTTAAGCCATTGTATAAACCATCATTATACAATGACTTGCCTAATTACCCTAACTTGCCTAATTAACCTTTAAAGCTTCTAAGCTGAATACTAGTATCTTGAAAAATATTTATTCAAATATTATGTACTGTCTTCATGGCAAAGATAGAAAGAAAACAGTTATTAGAAATCAGTTATTTAAACTATTATGTTTATAAATGTGTTGAAACAAATCTGCTAAACAAAAATTGGGGAAAAACATATCCAGGACGGCTAATAAATCTGACTACAATTACATATTTAGAATTTCCAAAGAAATGCAACCTTGGTGCATGGGCATCTTACAAATTGAATGGTAATTTACAGTATATGTTACAACACAATTTAAATGTAATTAAAAATGTTTTCCAGAAGAACTAAATTCTGTATTTTAAAAATAATGGTCACTTTCTATTGACATTGACCTAAATTATATTTGTGGTGTACTCACACTATGCTATCTGAACCGTGCCAATACCCGTTTCCCGGATCGTTTGAGAAGTGTGAGTGCTCTGAATCGAGCTCAGAAGCGTTCACTTGGCCGAACCTGAACCGGTTCGAAGAGGTGTGCCAGAGCATGGTTCTCTTGGGCTTTGGCGCGGTACGCTTGTGTGTGAGTGCAAAATGTGCCTGAGCCCAAAACTAAAGACAAGAAGTGACTTTTAAGGGTTTGATATGGATTTATTAATCATTCTTACCGCTCAATGAATGCAAACTGTCATAGATTATTTAAGACGCAAACTTCTCACTGCACGACAGCTGCACCTTCAGCAAACCTCCTAATTTCTGCAGCACGAGGACTTTATGATTGTTTATGTGCGAAATATTTGACTGTGTGTCACCGCATCCCAAACGACAAAAAAATATAACTAAAGAAATCTCCGCCGAGCGAAAGCGCTTACTGAACAGTGCAGCATCGATGACGTAAGTGTGCCTAGGCCGAACGTAATGTGAGTGCGGGTCGTCGGGGGAGACAGGAGGGGGGACAAGCGTGCTTTGGCCCGGTTCAAGTCAACTGTACATAGAGTGAGTACGGCCTCAGTTATATTTGCATAAATCAACACAAACGCTATCATGTTTGTATGTGCTGTTGTTTAGATCTTTTAAAACAACCACAGTTTTAAAAAGTTTAAAGGTTAAATTTAAGTTAACACTGTTTCTTTGGTTTTCATTATTCAAATCATCTTTGACTGAGAGTTTCAGCTGTTCAACTGAATCATTTTAGAGAACCATTTCAAATGTACGATTCTTTTACAATTAAAACAAACTTTAATTGCACCTAAATTAGTTAATAAACCTATTATCTTTAGAAATGTATTGAGAAAATTCTTCCCACCGTTACAGAGAACTTTGGGAAAAAATATCAAATATTAAATTTTTATATATATATATATATATATATATATATATATATACATATTTTATAAATATATATACACATACATAAATATATATAATATATATATAATATGAAATTATATAATATGTATATATTATGTATATATGTATATATGTATATATTCATATATAATATGAAATTCACAGTCCTTCAGGGGATTGCATTTCATTTAAAGCCATTAAGTACATAATCTTATGTATTTATATTTAAATGTTGTAATGTGAATTATTCAATTGTATCAAGTTAATGTAATTCAATGCTTATAATGAAAAAAACCCAGAATAACAATAGTAAATGGGGGATTAAATAAAATAAAAAAAGACCACTTGCAGCACCTTACGTAGTCAGAATTCAATGGTATATCGTGACAAAATTCAAGTAATTCTCTATATTCAATGGCTCAAATAGTAATGACAATTTACCATCTAAATATTCTAGTAATGGATGAATGGTTGTAAAGTAAACCATAATATGAGCTCATCCAACGATCAATCAAACACATATGGCAAAACAAGTCAAACCTCAAACTGAAATGGAGGAAATTTCACTGAATGGGAAAAGTCGGTCATGTTTCTTGCACATAAACACACACACACACACACACACACACACACACATACACACACACACACGCACACACACACACATACAATTAAAAATGCTAAATCTGCACACCTGAAAGTACTACTAGATCCAGGCCAACTCAAGTCTAGACAATTGGGATGTCTTTTCATTGAGTAGCCTACAGCTGTGAGCTTCATGGGTTTAGGTTTGGAAATGACTATAATAGTATTGGTAAAACTATAGGCTGATTTAATTAATTTCAGTCTGTTTTCTGAAGTACCGACTGTAATAAATGTGTGTATATGGAAGGATGCATGCATGCATTGCTGTTTTGGATGAGAAAACAAAGCTGTTTGCTTCATAGTGTTTTTGTTCTGCCGATCTCTTCATTCGCATCTCTTTGATTCCTCTCCTCAGAATATGCTTTGTCTGCGGTTCTTGCCTCGACCTGGGATTAGAGAAAATCACTTGTTAGACAAATCTGCAAGAGTACATGATGAGAGTATGTATTACAACAACTTATTATGCTCTAATGCCGTGTTCAGACTGCACGATTGTCAAAGTTGCAAACTGCATGACTATCTGGGGTAGCGCTTCGTCGATGCTGTGTTTACACTGTAAGATGGATCAGGACTGGGGGTTTTAAATTGCATGACTTTACAATAGGATTATCGCCAACAACTTTGTCTCTATTTGCAAACTACGTCTCACAACCAAACAGTCACGAGAAGTGACATGTAGCATATGACAGCTTGGAACTATGTTTCTAACTACAGCTCCAGAGGTGTAGTTGCGAGTGCTCAAGTTTGCAACGCAGTTTGTGAATCTTCGTTGGAGCGACGAATTTGGGAAATGACAAATCAACAAATTATGTTTGTAACGACGGAACTTGCGACCTTAGTGGCCAATGATGGTTTTGGGAAATGCACCCCTGGGGTCCGTTCTTTGTACGTGGATTACTCAGTTAGCTGGATTTGGATATTGACGATTTGACACGATCCAGGATCGTTTCATTCTTCAAAGCTGATTCGAAAGTTGTTGTCATAGCAACAGTTCTGCTAGCTCAAACCTGATCAGCAGCAGGTTCAATTCATGTAAACAGGATTAGATCGGCTCAGTTCAAGCAAAGATAATACAGAAAGTATGTTCTGAATTCTGATATTTTCTTACAGTAGTAGTTATATACACTTGGGAAAATGGTACATATTTTTAACTATATATATAAAGTTATAGTCATTATTAAAATAAATAAAGTTATACATATTAATAAAACATATTCAATCTGCACCCTCGAAATGAAAGTACAAAGACTGCCACCTGGTGATGCAAAGAGAAAACTTATTGATATGAACTTTTTAGATCGCTTTAGTACAAATTGTGTATAATAAACATGCCCAATATGTGACTTTTTTTTAAAGCAATAATACATTTATGCAGTCATAAACATGTTTTGATAGTTAATATGCCAGTGATTTGATGCTTCACAAAAGTTGCAGACGCCTTTACCAATATGAAAACTCTTTTGTAAACAACCAGTTATTCTTTACACTGATTAAAAAACGGCTACTATAATAAAGAACATCTTTTCTAAATGTAGAACTAAATACATTGATTTGCATTGAAATAAATGATGAATACTCTTGACACATGAAAGTGTAAAGCCTGCAGTTCACAACAAATGTGGAAGGTTACTGCGTGTCATATTTAACAAACCGTTTACTGCTAATTTGATGTAATTTTGCTCACATAGATAATTGAATATTAATCAGATGAGGTCATTACGCTGCTGTGCCGTCAGCCAATCGTTGCATTGCTGATCATAATTTCAAAGGTCATACATGCTTTTATCACGTCCCGCCTAGACTATTGCAATTCTCTATATGTTGGTCTCCCCCAATCCTCATTGGCACGGTTGCAGTTGGTTCAAAATGCGGCAGCTAGACTTTTAACAGGCACCAAAAAACATGCTCATATCTCACCAGTTTTAGCATCCCTTCATTGGCTTCCTGTTAATTTTAGAATTCAGTTCAAGATTTTACTTATTGTTTTTAAAGCACTGAATGGGCAAGCACCTTCTTATATATCAGAGCTTATTAACTTACAGTCAACTCCTCGGTCTCTTAGGTCCTCAAATAAAATTTTACTTCAAGTTCCTCGGTCACGACTCAAACTGAAAGGGGATAGAGCCTTTGCAGTCGCTGCTCCTCGTTTGTGGAACCAGCTACCACCGGATATTACAAGTGCTTCTTCTCTCTCTATTTTTAAGTCCAGACTTAAGACACATTTTTATTCTATTGCATTCCCAGGCTTTTAATCTTTATTGTGGTTGTTGCTGTAATACTTTTATTCCTATTATTACTTTTATTGTTATCTTTTACTCTTTTAGAGTGTGTGCTATGGTTTTGTTCAGCACTTTGGTCAGTGCCAAACTGAAGTAAATGTGCTTTATAAATAAACTTTACTTACTTTACTTTCGAGGATCGATAGATCTGTCCTTCACAACACACGCAGCGATCTCAGATCGGTTTATCTAGACATTCTAATGTGATTCGCGAACTTGTTTGAAGAACCAAATCTCAAGGCGTTAAATGTCGACGGAAAACGCAAGCAAAAAGCATCCCGGTGTGCACAGGCCTTAAGACTGTATTTATCAGAAACCAAATGCACATTAAAATGAGTTCATTTTCAGTTGCACATGCTTTTTCAATACAGGAAAAAACCATGAATAGTAATGATGACATTCATATCAATTTGAGTCCTGATCCTTTGGAAGAGCAGGCGAACTGGCTTTTCTTTCATAGCACAGAAAACAGCATCTTCTCGACATGTTGACACACGAACCAAGGTGTTTCAGTCTCATAAACATTTGCATTGTTTGAGTGTCTTGAATGCTCTGTAGTAGTTAAATATTTCAGAACGAAAGCAGCTTGTCTATCTAAATGCTGATTTAACTCTCCTTTCTTGAACGGTTAGTTTGTGTAAATCTGATTTATTTCTTGCACATCAAGAATTTACACTCTTAAAGGCGATTAGTTACTTTACTTAAAGGGATAGTTCACCTAAAATCAAATATTGTGTCATCATTTACTCGCACTTTAGTTGTTCCAAACTGGTTTGAGTTTTTTTCTTTTGTTGAGCTTAAAATAAGGAAAAAAGCTGAAAATCGACATCCATAGTATTTTTTTTGTCCTACTAGGGAAGTCGATGGTTACAGATTTTCAGCGTTTTTCAAAGTATCTTCTCTTGTGCTTAACAGGAAAATGAAACTTATAAACATTTGGAATCACTTGAAGGTCAGTAAATAGCAAGTAAATGTTCATCTTTGGCTGAACTATTACTTTAAATAAAGCGGGAAAGCCTGTTGTCTTAAAAGCGACAAGTTGACGATATTTAAAGTTGTTACCTGTTAAGTTGACTTAACTTAGTTTTTTAAATTAATCACATAGTTCATTTACTTAATTTTAAAGCAACTGGTTTACTCACTT
Source organism: Danio rerio (assembly GCF_049306965.1). Classification (NCBI taxonomy): domain Eukaryota; kingdom Metazoa; phylum Chordata; class Actinopteri; order Cypriniformes; family Danionidae; genus Danio; species Danio rerio. The sequence goes on along the minus strand of NC_133186.1, from coordinate 40,826,410 downwards.
CAAGTAAGGCCAAGAAAGAAACCAGTATGTTTATTGCAGTGTGCAAATGTTGAATTTACTTTGCTTTCTTGTACGGTTAGCTTGTGTAAATCTGATTTATTTCTTGCACATCAAGAATTTACACGATAAAAAGCGATTAGTTACGAACTAGTTTGAGTTTTTTTTCTTTTGTTGAGCTTAAAATAAGGGAAAAAAAGCTGAAAATTGACTTCCAAACAATTTTTGTCCTACTATGGAAGTCGATGGTTACAGATTTTCAGCGTTTTTCCAAATATCTTCTCTTGTGCTTAGCAGGAAAATGAAACATTTAAACATTTGGAATCACTTGAAGGTCAGTAAATAACGAGTAAATGTTCATTTTTGGCTGAACTATCACTTTAAATAAAGCAGGAAAGCCTGTTGGCTTAAAAGCGACAAGTTCACGATATTTAAAGTTTTTACCTGTTAAGTTGACTTAACTTAGTTTTTTAAATAAATCACATAGTTCATTTACTTAATTTTAAAGCAACTGGTTCACTCACTTTTTAAAGTAAGACCAAGAAAGAAACCATTAGGTCTATTGCAGTGTGCAAATGTTGAATTAACTCTCCTTTCTTGTACGGTTAGTTTGTGTAAATCTAATATATTTCTTACACATCAAGAATTTACACTCTAAAAAGCGATTGGTTACTTTACTTAACGGGATAGTTCACCTAAAACCAAATATTGTGTAATCATTTACTCACACTTTACTTGTTCCTGTTTGGGTTTCTTTCTTCTGTTGAGTTCAAAATAAGTAAAAAAGCTGAAAACCTGTAACTATTGATTTCCATAGTAGGAGAAAAATACTATGGAAGTTGATGGTTACAGATTTTCAGCGTTCTTCAAAATATTGTCTTTTATGTTCAACAGTAGAATGAAAGTCATAAACGTTTGGAATCACTTGAAGGAGAGTAAATAGTGAGTAAATGTTCAGTTTTGGGTGAACTATCACTTTAAATAAAGAGAGTAAGCCTGTTGCCTTAAAAGCGACAAGCTGGCACTACTTAAAGTGAGAAAACCTGTTACCTGTTAAGCTGACCGAACTTAGTTTTTATAATTAATCACTTTTAATTAATTAATCACAAATTAATTTTAAATATATATATATTTTAAAGTAAAGCCAACTAATTGCTTTTAAAAGTAAGGGGTTTACTCACTTTTAAAAAAGGTCAACTAATCGCTTTTTATAGTGTAAATATTAAAAATTATCAATAATTTTTCATTTTGTTCTGTAGTATTTATAATTATGAGCATAATTATTGTACTTTTTAATTAATTAAACACAACATTACGAGTTTGTTTTTTATTTAAAATATACATAATTGTTTTAAATGTACACATATAAGATAATATCATTACCATTGATGACATTTGTATCAATTTGTGCATGAGTCCTAATTCTTTGGTAGAGCAAAAGTGCATTTGCTTTCACAGCACACAAAAAAAAGAGAATATTTTTGACATGTCAACACATGAAGCAAAGATTTCCAGTCTCATAAAACTGCAGTGCTTAAGTGTCAAAATAGATATTGTTCATGGGCAGCCAATGAAAACTATATGGAATTACAGGCCCGTAGCCAGCCTGGTGAAATAACTGCAAAAAGTGGACCTTTTTATCAAGATTTCACAGTGGCTTTTGATCCTGGAATGATTTCCCACAAACTGCATATTATTGACAAAAGTCCCAAATAATTAAAAAAAATACGTGATCATTTTAATGTAATACAGCTTATACTTATTCAAAGAGGCCAAGAAAATGCATTTTTACCATTTTTATTTAAAGATGTGATTGTTAATTCAAAGTCTTCATAGGAAATTTTGTAGTTTAGACCATCGTTTTAGCAATATTTTGATGTTCAAAACCTTTTTTTTTTCCCTCATCTAAAATGCCTCTATCAGACATTCATTTTCCTTCTGCTTAGTCCTTTTATTCATCGGGGGTCACCCCTGAATGAACCGCCAACTTATCCAGCATATGTTTCACACAGCGGATGCCCTTCTAGCTGCAACCCAGTACTGGGAAACATCCATACACACTCATTCACACACATACACTATGGCCAAATTAGTTTGTTCGATTCACGCATGTCTCTGGACTGTGGGGGAAAATGGAACACTTGGATGAAACCCACGCCAACACAGAAGGAACATGCAGACTCCACAGGGAAATGCCAACTGACCCAGCCAGGACTCGAACCAGTGACCCTCTTGCTGTGAGGCGAAGCCACCATGTCGCCCAAATGCTTTCTATGTGCATGTATAAAATCACTTTTGTAAATTTTAGTAGAACAAAATCCCAAACTGGGGCTTCTAATCTTTAACTCATTAACAAAACTCTTTTTAAATTCCATGTTTCAAATCCTCTTTATTTGAGGAACTAGAGCACATAAAAACTGTATGCACGATATATATATATATATATATATATATATATATATATATATATATATATATATATATATATATATATATATATACATACATACATACATGGTGGGCAAGTGGGTAGCACGATTGCCTTACGCCCCATTCACACGTCAGCTTCAACGCTTCCCATTTACTTTGAACTGCATTGTGGATCCGTCGGTGTAGTTGCTCGCTGCAGAAGTTGGGACTTGCTCAACTTTTCAAGCGCCGACGGAAGCGTCGCTGTATGCAAATACACCAGCTAAGATAGTAGCTGGAACTAATTTCATTGGCTGACGCTGCTATGACGATTGCTCATGTTCTCCCCATTATAGGTTTCCTCCAAAAGTCCAAAGACGTGGTACAGGTGAAATGAATAAGCTATATTGGACATAGTGTATGGGTGTTTCCTGGTGTTGGGTTGCCCTGGAAGGGCATCCGCTGCGTAAAACATATGCTGGATAAGTTGGTGGTTCATTCCGCTGTGGTGATCCCTAATTAATCAATGAACTAAGCCGAAAAGAACATGAATGAATGAATAAATGTTACATTCGATGATTGTATCTCACATTGTCCCACAACAACATTAAATTAGTGTAAATTAGTGTACAATGTTTTATATTTATTTTAGTCATTTGACAAATTAGATTTCTTTAAAAGTAACACAGTAGTTACTTTCCCTGGTAATTTGTTTTAGAAAATTATGTAACTCAGTTACTAACTCAGTTACTATTTGTGAGAAGTAACTGCTGTGCCCAACACTGGTCTTAAAGCCTTTTTCAATGGGTTATTTTGACAATTTCTGAGCTCATTTATTGGACATATTCCAGACCGTTGTCAGTCTTTCGAACCCCTCTTGGCTACGGGTCTGCATATGCAAATTTGTTACAGAACCAAGAATTACCGTTTCAGGAAATTCAGTATCAGTTTTACCATGATAACCAGCACTTTGATCTCTAAAACCTTGCAGACCTTTTACATAAGCAGGAAGCTACAATATGCACAAAACGAAAGGTGATATTCTAACAAGCGTGATGGGGCACTTTAACACACAATTAAATCTTACACGTTTAGGGAACTGGATAAGTGTGCCTTATGCATGACTAAACATGATCAAGTTGTGGTCTGCAGATGCAGAAGTGTAATGTCAAAGCAATAGAATTGAATACCCGGAGGCTGGAATACTGAACTCCGATGTCCCGGATCCTTCTGTAGCTGAATCTCCCTCAGTGAAAACACGGATGAGGCTATACGAGAGAAGACAAAGCGGGTGATGATCAAAGCAGTCTCGTTTGTTTGGCGGAGGTAGAAGACAGACTGTAAGAATTGTGTTGAGGTGCTGTTATGTAAGCAGATTCTTCAGAAATGATTGCAATGAACTTACTGTCAGGTATGGAGAGGATGTTCTCGCCTAGGGTCTGGAAGTAAGAGTGTCTCAGAGACAGTTCAGCTGAAATCCTGCGCTTTGTGTCGTACTGGAACAAAACAAAGGAGATAAAAGAGCAGATGTAATACGCTTTTAATGCAAACTTTTTCTTTCTTTCTGCTGTATATGTACTTTTCTGACCTCGCGTTCATTTCCCAAACAACAACATAACTTGTTGCTCACTACTAACTACCATCATACGATGCATCTTTTGGGTAAAAAATTATGTAGAGACAGGTGTTTCCCAAAACCGTAATTTCTCCATCATTTGAACCACGTTAGTTATAATGTAAACAAACCATTAAGCTGTTAAAGACATTAAGTTATGTAGCATTTATTTGATGTTGTGCAAAGAACTGCACATATATTTTATGTTGCCTTGTTTGTATGTATGTATGTATGTGTTTATGTATGTGTGTATGTGTGCATGTATGCATGTATGCAGATAGATAGATAGATAGATAGATAGATAGATAGATAGATAGATAGATAGATAGATAGATAGATAGATAGATAGATAGATAGATAGATAGATAGATAGATAGATAGATAGGTAGGTAGGTAGGTAGGTAGGTAGGTAGGTAGGTAGATAGGTAGATAGATAGATAGATAGATAGATAGATAGATAGATAGATAGATAGATAGATAGATAGATAGATAGATATGGCATAATACTGCCCCATACTGCACGAGTTAGTATATATTTTTTTATTTAGTATATTTTTTTCATTCATTATTTGCAGTTTTAATATTTTAAATAGATAAATATATTACATAGTGCAGACTGCGATTTGGGGAAAATATGTAATTTCTGTCTAAATTTGATTTGATTAGCGATTTTATTTTGTAGTTAAGCTTCAGGTCAATAATCTCTAAGCTGTGTCAGCAATTCTGCGACGACTCTTTAAAATGACCTGTTTTTGTTTGGTGTCTGTGACTTTAAAACTGAAATATTCCCATATTACCGATGTCCTGTTTTTCTTTGATATTAATTTGTCTGTTAATGCTGCTGAAGCAGCAGACACCATTATACAAATTGCGGCACTTTTCATTTTTTAAAAACATTTTTTAAAATTATTTTTATATTGTGTCCGTTTCGCATACTTTGGTCACAGAATTCTGATTGGGCAGAACAAAAGTGTGCTCACTTAATTGGTTAGTAAGACTTTCACACACAAAAAAATTAAATAAATTAAAAATAAATTAAATAATACATATATACTTCGTATCACAGCCTCTTGCGATTTAGCTAATTGAAACGTTTCAAATTGCGATTCGATTTCGATTAATCTCACAGCCTTAATGCTTTATATAAAACTATTTGAAATATTTTCTACACAACACAAATCGGATCTTTTAAAATGATAAAATCCAATATTATAATTTTTAGAGTCCTCATTTAGCTCTATATCAGGCCCAGATTGTTTATCGTGATGACCGGAAGTGTCCCTAGCTGCTTGCACTCTCAGCAGTCACACTTTTTTCCTTTATTTAATTATTTGACCATAGCCTCACTCTTTTTATTCTTTTTTTTTTTTTGCCGCAGCTCCGCTCTTTTTATTTATTTGTTTTCTCGCAGCACCGTGAGCAAAAAGCAGCCTGCAGGTTAATGATGATGTAACTATCATTCGACCCCAAACAGCGGCACCTTATTGAATATAAGAATTCGAATAAGAATTCGAATAATTAATATCAAAGAAGAATATGCTCAATGAAAATCAGATGATTTACTACAATAATAAATATGACATGATCAGAAATCTAAAAACGGGAGAAAAAGATTAAGCCTACATGATGACAGTAAATAATATTTTACTAGATTTTTCAAGACACTTCTATACAGCTTAAAGTGACATTTAAAGACTTGACCAGGACAGGTTTGTTGTGTAGACTATCGAAAAAAATATAGCTTAAAGGGGCTACTAATACAGACCTTAAAATGGTTTATAAAAAATTAAAAACTGATTTTATTTTTGCTGAAATAAAACAAATAAGACTTTCTTCAGAAGAAAAAATATTATCAGACATACTGTGAAAATTTCCTTGCTCTGATGAACATCATTTGGGAAGTGTTAAAAAAAAAATCAAAGGGGGGCTAATAATTCTGACTTCAACTGTTTATGGGAACATTAATATGATGTTCATTTTACATGTACACATTTCCCACATTTGTAAAATTCTACATATATATTTTTATATCATTTTAAACATTAACATTGATATTTTCAACATTTTTGTTATTTGCTATTTTTAATGTAATTGCACAAACATCATAATTACAGTAGATAGCTTGCTCTGAAATAAAGATGACAAAAATAGATAAAGCTGCAAACTTTCTCATATGTGTGCAACACTTCCCCAGTTTTGTGCTGTAGAGCGCGAGTTACAGTCCTCTGATCTTTCCCGTCGTGTGTGTTCTTCACTAATGACTCGATTTGAGCACAACTCCCCTGACTTGTTGATCCCCGAGCTATAAAATAGTTTTAAATAATGAAGCACCCATCACCCTGCTGTCATCTCGCACAAAGTTATAAAATTGTCTCCGGTGAAGTTTGGCGGCGTTTCAAGCGAGCAGAGCGTTCAGAGCGCATTGTGCGAGTCTGACAGCGCGATCAGTCAGCGGGGTTTGATGAGAAACAGGTGCACGGTTCGGACTCATTAAGGCCCCTGTCACCATTAACGAATCGCGCGCTCCGTGGTCTTTCATCATAATGACAGGTCAGTGAGCACTCAAGCTGCGCGCGCCATCAGAGAAAGAGAAAAACGCATTCACGTTTCTGCACAAATACCACATTCTCCTGAAGTACAAACGCACGCAATGTAAACCTGCTCGAGGACCTCCTATTACTTTATTATAGACCATAATAGACTAGAAATACCGCTTTATATATGCATAAAATACTGTAGTACCTTGGTGGAGCCTCTGATACTGTCAGGGCACGGATAGTGTTGCAAACTTTGACATTTTTGACACGTTCTTTATCTAGTTGTCATATTTGAATGTTTCAGAAATGTATTCGGCTACTCATATATGGGCCCACACGGAATCTGCCCATGCAGAATCCCGCAGATTTTTATCCCATCATTGATTCTGTTTATTTACTTGTGTAAATGTGTGTAAATGTATATTCATTCAGTTTACAAATTAATTTCAGTAATATTATTGACTAATAAGAAGTATTTATATACAATATTTATATATAAATGGCCGCAATTTCAACGGTAAAAAAACTGTAAAAATACTAAGGTAAAATAATAATAATAATAATAATAATAATAATAATTCCTTACATTAATATAGTGCTTTTCTGGGCACTCAAAGTGCTTAACACAATGGGGGGAATCTCCTCATCCACCACCAGTGTGCAGCATCCACCTGTATGATGCAACGGCAGCCATTTTGCGCCAAACCGCACACCACATACCAGCTGATTGGTGGAGAGGAAACAGAGTGATGAAGCCAATTATGATATGGGAATGGTTAGGAGGCCATGATGGACAGAGGACAGTGGGCAGACTCTTTTTCGAAGAAAATCCTGGGATTTTTAACGACCACAGAGAGTCAGGACCTCGGTTTAACATCTCATCCGAAAGACGGACAGATCCGAAAATCCGTAACCTGGTTAACAGTATGTTTCCTTAATGTATACGGCGAATAACCGTGAACTGACTTTCTCAGAATTCCCTGCATGGTACATCACTTTTTATGCTTTTTGTTGACACTAATATGGATCTTTGTAGTTGTTTCCCCATCAGTTATGTACATTAGAGATTTAGGTAACATCTATAGTTGATAAACAATGTTTATTTCATGACTTTAATTTTATGCGTGTATACTGGTGTTTAGTAGCTGTGTGAATGACACTGAGCACCTTCTTTACGCTGATACTCTTTTCTGCTTGTGGGAAAGTTGTTTGTGATGAGCATTGGTTCATTATGTAACTTTCTCATCATCACATGCATATGGCTTAACGTGTCTATCTGTGTAACATAGATTAATAAGAAAATGTTGCGGGTTTATACCGGCTTTCCAAAAAGTGTGTTCATGTTTCTTCACAAATACCAGCTTCATTAGCGAGAAAACGGTTAAACTGAGCATCTAAAGTGCGAGTATAAAGAACGAGCCTCCTCCAATCGGCCTTTACTTTCTCTTTCTCTTTCCCTCTGTAGTGGTTAAGGAAACTGTGTTGTACACTCCACTGAAGACATCCATTAGCCTACATAATTAATTTAGTTTAAGCACAAAGATTTGTTTCAAAACTATTTGTAAATTCAGTTCTTATTTTCAGCAAATGAATAAATGAACAATAATGACGAAGTGTGGTCAACACACACATGCCATACTCCATATGGTCCAAAATCTGACAGATGGACAAACCTAAGCTTGTTTTTATTAAAACAAATAGAAATGTGCATATAATAAATAATACTTATTCTCATTAAGAGAATAAGCACAGTAGCTACTAATAATAACATTATACAAAAGCAAATACTTGTGAATGAGCTGGAAAAAAAGCCTCTCGAGTTGAAGGCATGAGGCTTTAGTTTTTATATTTATGTAGAAAGTAATACTTTTTGTTATTTTAATCCTTTGATTCTTTTTCATTTGTAAAAACGTTTGTGTATTGCTCTACATCCTACATGCTTTAAGCAATGTGTAAGTGAGGCGCACAACTAACGTGCTCTGCGCTGGACTTTAGCCTGCTTTCAGCTAGTCTATTACACAGTCTATTTTAGTTCCTCACAATACCAATGTGCCAACAATGCGCCTTAACACACCTCCTTTCTAGATTGGAACACCCATGAGTCCACAAAGTGGTGCAGATGGATTTGCTATTTAAACAACGTGGTGTAAAATGGGAAAATTAGGGTTGCATTGGACTAGAAATAGCATCATGTCAGGCCAAACATATGCAGGATATGTTTGGCCTGACATGATGCTATTTCTAGTCCAATTGCCTTTATTGCGCCAAGTGTATGATAGGGTACCTAATCTGAAAATGATAGGGAAAATAAAAAAAAATAAAAAAATCAGGAGCTGCATTTTCAGATTTTGATTAAAGATTACAAAGGCAAACTTTTTTTTCTTAATGACACGCACAGATGAATTGTTCACTACAAAACTAGCAATGCGAGCTAACCAAATCATATACTAATTTTAATTTTATTTGTACTTTAAAGGTGCAGTAGGTCATTGTCTTCATTTAAAATGAAATCGAAAATTTTTTTGTTGTGCTGGTTGAAAGTCTCTTTACATTCCAATAGTAATGATTAAAGTAATTGATCTAAATGTGTTTATATTCTGGCAGCTGATTACGCAGATCCGCCATTTGTGCATGCACGCACTGCGGGTTGAAGTGCAGAAAGTAATAGAGAGCGTGCCAGTGGTAAAAACATGCTGAATCAAAACTTTTTAAAATCCTGAATCTATATTGGAGTTACTTTTGCACGCTGGAGGAAAGATGACACCATGGCTGAAGTATTTCTGTTAGACAGGTAATGTTCTGTTTTAAAACTTAGCTTCAGGCAAAGCTGATGTACATTTTGTTGTTACAAATGGGTTATATGCACAGAAGTGTTGTTCAGCCACTGAAATCTTCTGGCGAACGATTGATGTGACTATTTTCAGTGTCATAAAGGAGCTTTGACAGCATCGATGATGTAGAATTTATTTAGTTTAACAACAAAACATCAGTAAAAGCACTACTCCACCTAGCCTGCTTTTCTAAGCTGAAGTTGTTTTATATTCACATTGGTTCATATTTGAACAATGACAACCTGTGAAGCGCTCCCTATATTTTTTATCATGCTCTGAATATTCGGTCAGAAATAGGATGTAAGTATGGCTTAGTAATAACCGTAATTCCTGCATGCCGCCTGCCAAGCACTAGTCGCTGAATGAGGATTCTGCTGTCATCTTTAAGGTGCGCATATTCGTGTTTCAGAGATTTATTCTAGCCGGTTAGCATTGTGGCTGATAACCTACTGCCTCTGTCACCATAATTTTAGGCCTTTAGGCTAAATGTGTAGTTACTGCGCTTTGCCTTTGGATGGCAGTATACAGTACCGTGGAGCACTGCTGAAATGCTGTGATCAGCGCAGAGTCTTTAACTGGTGTCAGCGCTCTCTGTTCAGCCGTTCTCCCTAACACAATCTGGAAAGCTCTTACTCGTGCTGATGTACCTGAGTGAAGCGTGGAGGTGTCAGCCTGCGTTTGTTTACCTGTGTTTTGATAACGCTATAATGCTCTGCTCCTGACACCCCTGCTGTATCAAACTAATTGGAGCTGGAGGAGAGCAGGCAGAAAGCAGGAGGTTGACACCATAATTAGCTTCTGAGCTCAGTCTGTCTCTGCTGTGAAAACTCTTAACAAGGGCCTTTTTTCACCCGGGATTTGTCAGAACTGAAGACTGTTGCAGTTCCATGGCATTAAACGCCACCTCAATGACCTCTCGGTAGAAATTCTCACACACAAATGAGTGTTTGGTGATAGAGGCTGACCGGAACTGATATATGATGTTTAGTTATTTATTTATTGTAGTCTGCTACTGCTTTTTAAGTCAATTTGGTTATTATTATTATTTTTTAAAACTTTTTTTTAATTTTAAACTATTTATAACTGGTTATTTTCAATCCAGGCTTATTATGGATACATTCCGCTATATATATTTCCAGCAGAGGCCGCTGTGTACACTTTTTCAGATCTCAAATTTCTCTAGCGAGTGCCATTTGCCCCTGTTGTTCTTGCGTAAATCCACCAGAGGCCGCTGTCGACTGACTGACTTGACCAATGACTGTAAAAAATATGGACGACGCGACAGCCCCTTTTCCCATTGAACGCCTTGAGGGCAAAACGCCTGCTTGACGGGCACAAACTGTCGCAAAAGACTGCTGAAATTGGAGCCTTGACATGCGCAGAAGGACTGTCTGATGGAGCCAGAGGAGGAGCCGCGAAAATGAGCGGAGTCGAGCTTCCAACCAAACGCTTTATGTAAAATCAACCACGCCCCCCGAACTTCTCAGCATGCGTTTGCTGTCATATCAACACAAATGGATGTAATAACGTTAACAAATATGACGATTTTATATATTCAATCGTGCCAGCTCCGGGCCGCAGCGCATAACCTACTCGCGGCGTCGCGGGCTGATTCCGGCTCGCTCGGCCGCCGCATCTGGCTCGATTGACTCGGGCTGGAATCGGGCAGTGAGTCCAGGCATCCGGAGTAGGTCCAGCAGAGGTAGTCTGTCTGAGCTTTGAGGGGTAAGTCTCCGGCAGGCGAGAATCTAGCTGGAACTGGCCCGAGTGTATTTTGCTATCTGGGTGGCTAGGTGTACGTGTATCAGCAAACTAATAAAGCCCGAAAAAAGCCCTGACCTTAGCGAATAAACAGTGTTCCACCAGGATCATGTATGTCAGAAACTGTAGTTTACTGCTAAACTCATTTTGTCATGGTAAAATAACACAGAAATCGAATAATAACACTTCAGTCTCCTGCCGAAGCTCAGACGCCACGCTTTGAGAAACTGTCAATCACCGCTGTCGATCACGATGACACG
>NC_133186.1:40795000-40810000 GCF_049306965.1 Danio rerio | reverse complement strand
CTTCTCCTAAACGTTTATAATTACCATATCTAGTATGTGCTGCACAGGAAACCAATGAGGACTGTTAATAGCAGACAGGAATCCGCAAAATTAGGAAAATACTCAATTATGCCACAAAATCAAGTTTTAAGAGTTTTTCAAGCGAGACTATAGTTATTTTAAAGTCAAATCGGTAGTGTATGTAAGGATAGCATGTTTAAAAATGTTGGAAGCTCCATGCGGTCAGCGGCAGCTCAGTTTTCTCTCGTCAGTCTACAGGGTGTTTTTACAAAAGTTTTGTGTATCATCAAGATGTTTTCTTGCAAAACTGAGATTAGTGTTCTTTTTGTTAAGCAGTGGCTTTCATCTTGGAGGCATGCAAACCCTGTCTCTTATGGTGGAGTCATGAACACTCACACTCACTTAAACTGAGACAAGTGAGGCCTGCATTTTGTGACCTTTTGCATGAGTTGTCGTTGCGCTCTTGGGGTTATTTTTCCGACAGGGCCATGTACTTTTCTATTTTGTTTTCCCTTATTAATGAAAACCTTCATTTTAAAGCGACATGGTTTTGCTTGCATGAGAAATCAGAAAGAGGGCAAACACTTATTCACACCACAGACATTAATGCCAATGGTTTGTTAATAGCGAGAACTGAATATTAAGTGTGACCATTTCTCCTACCCATGAGCCGAAATATCAGGTGTAGTTCCTCTTTGACAGTTGATCCAGGAAACATGGGTCGCCCTGTCGCCATTTCATACAGGATACACCCCACACCCCTGTAAACACAGACACATCCATCATTTATTTATTTATTTTTGTGAAAGATTATTTTTGTTGCAATTTTTGTTCAGTACAGGGAAAATTCAACAGGATTATATTGTAAACATTCCCTCAACCGAAATAGGTGGCCTTTTTCTATAATGACAGAAAACAAAACGCTTCAGCTAAAAAGAAAAAATAAATAAATAATGATGAATCTAATTATGAGAAGTGTTATAAAATGAATAAATCATAGGATGCATAAAAATGTAGAAATAAACAGAAAAACTGTACCTTAAGGAAGAAACAACACATCCATCACTTATGATTAGACCTATCCAGATAATCAATAATTCAATAAAACAGGATCATGAACATGCAAATTATTGATATCGTGTGCAATTCAGAATACTGTGAATACTTAATATTATTTAAACCTTTAGTGTCTGTAATAATATTCATATTTTTGTATTGGTGGTTGTTCATAACAGCACCAAATGCTTAAAGACTCAATAGGTGATTTATATTCAGACATTAGCATTTTATCATGTTAATCTGGCCTACGAAATTATGACTTTTGAATTTAATGGATTATTAGGCATTAACTATAAGAAAATATATTCACATAACATTAATAAATGTTTTTAAATTGTTAAATAATTTGATGTTAACACATGTCTACTGCTCACTGTTCAGAGTTACCCAACGAAAAGCCTAATAATAGTCACAAAATGTTTTATTTCGTAGGCCAGATTAACATGTTTAAATGCTAAAGTCATAATTATTATTCTTGAATGGAGTTAATAAGTAATAAAATTCAGTTGTATTTATCGAATTAACTGTAATGCATTACTATGATATGGCTTTTTCTCACGGTGGATCTCAATGCATTAACTAATGATTACTAATGAGGCTTTATTGTAAAGTGTCACTTTATCATCCTTTTGCAATTTAATTAGTTTAATTTTAAGTTAAAGAACTTTATTAATTCTGCCAGGGTCGTCACATCATTACGCAACAAAAAAACAACAACAATGTGAAAAAGAATATTAAATTACACATCCCAGCATGCTTCATGATAACTTGTTAAAATAATACAAAATTGATGTATAATAATACAAAAATTAGAGGTGTGAACCTACACTGATCTCACGATTCGGATATGATTATCATGCCATCGATTCGGTTCAATTTGATATCTCGGTGCATTGACAGTGCTTTCCATAAACAGTTTTATATTTACATTTTTATTTTAAAATGTATAAATATATTTATAAACTATTTGTAAAAAAATTTTTGTCCTTTAATACAAACAGTCAGATATATAAACTGTACCTTTAAAAACTCAAGTACATGCACAGAACTACATGAGCATTTATAGCAGATAAACAAATATAAATATCCCGCTTGCTTTCTGTGCCCTGCCTAGCGAGTTCTTTCTTACACCCCTATGACTGGTCACATGCTCAACAGAAAGGGCTGCGACTGGCTCTAACACTCTGGCACTGTTCACCGATGAGTGACATTGATAAACGGCAGCGGCGATTACACCTGATCCATGACAGACTTGGAGGAGAAAACACGCTATGCAGACAAGCTCGTGTCAGTATCTAGAAGTATCGATGTAACAGCCGAGAGGAGAGGAAACTTTACCTCACGAAAGCAAGTCAAAGGTCCACAGAGAGAGAGAGAGATGGAGTTTACTTTCAGTTTCTCCATAATAGTGAAACAGGAGCTTCTGCTGTAAGTGTCAGTAAAAGACTGTCCAGCAAACACACACACACAGTTAATTGTGCACAGTTTCTGTGTTTTTAGGTAGTGGGAGTGTTTTAAGCCTCCCTCCCCATATAAAGCTACCGCAATATAGAGCATTTGACATAAATGATTTCACTACACAATAGCCGGTTATGATTATTACTGAACCAATACCGAATTGTCCTCGTCTGCATTGCGGCACACCGAACAAACAATTAATTTTGACACCCTTAACAAAAATATAATAATACTGCTAAAAAACACAACGTACAAAAATATTCCGTATTGCTGAAAATTGAAGCTTATAAAGCCTTGTGGCTTCTGGAACAAACGTGAATTTATATCTGTTAGATGAACATTTGATGCTTTTGAAAAGCATTTATTTACTCTAAAAGTGCATTCATAATAAAGCAAAACACTAAGTACTTAAACTAAGTACACTAATACCTGTTAAAGTAGTGCTGCAGTTGGGCCATACTTTAGTTTTCCTGCGATTATATATTGCAATATGAATATCATTTCACAGATCTGAGAATTCACTGCAGTTTGAGAAGAGCTGAGTCACTCTATTTGAAAATATTTCATCTGTTTAGGTTGGGAGGATCAAGTCTTTTTCTATGCAGTGCATGTGCATAATTACAAAAACTTACAAGCATATATAAATACAACATAGCGGAGATAAAAAATTAAATAAACAATCTGTTTTTGGGTTTCTGCGGAGTCTAACAGTATTCAGGGACAGAAATTGAACAATCAAACACATGACAACATGGCTATCATTCTATAAACAATTAAAAGAATAATCATATAAGAATAATTATATCTTAATATAATTAATTTATGTAGCACTTTTCTGGACACTCAAAGCGCTTTAGACATTTTTGGGATGACTTGATGGCAGATTATTACGTCAGATAGCACACCAGCTGATTGGTGGAGAGGGAGGAGACTGAGTGATGAAGCCAATTATGATATGGGGAGGGTTAGGAGGCCATAATGGACAGAGGCCATTGGGCAAATGCCGGCGTTAAACCCCTACCCTTTTTCGAAGAACATCCTGCTATTTTTAATGACCACAGAGAGTTGGGAGCTCGGTTAAGCATCTCATCCGAAAGACAGTCCCATCAATATACAGGGGTTGAGCACCCCCTGCTGGTCTCACTAACACCACTTCCGGCAACAACCTAGCTATCCCATGTGGTCTCCCATCCAGGTATTGACCAGGCGCAGCCCTGCTTAGCTTCATTGGGTGACCATGTGAGAGTTGCAGAGAGCTAGCTGCCGGCTAAATATTTGATAATGAACCTAATCCTGCGATTGACTATTGCGGAAACGCACATTGTGATATCCATGCTTAAATTATATTGTGCATCGCTATGTTAAACTAATCTTTTTTTTGCTGCTATATCACAATAATACCTTATATCGTTATGAAAGTCTCAGCAATTAATCTCAACAAGAAAATATGATACCAGCAGCATCTTATTAATCTTAAATCTTAATTTCTGTGCTGTTCTTCTATACGCTAAAGCTTTGAAACGAAGCAAGCAGACCTGATTTGAATATATATCAGATCAGGGCTGTCACAGATGTTTTAGATATGGCGTCTCCTGTCACAGTTTGACATGTGCTCGACTGGAGGGGAGTTTCAGGAAAGCTGTGAGCTGGAGATACGGGAAAGACACATGTGGCTGCTGTCACGCTCCGATTGATTAGCCCACTGGACTAATCCTAAGGATTAAACACAACGGCGTTTTTTTTTTTATCGAACAGGGCGGCTTAGCTTTAAAAAAAAAGCAAGCCGCCGAGTCCGTGTCAGCTATCCAAGGTTGCCCGAGGAGCGCGGGTGACGTTAAAAGGTTGTGTCAGGAAAGACAGAATTCAATTTTCTAACTTAATGTTTCTTCTGGAGGACTGAGCAACAGTCAAGAGCTCTTTGGCATGATCAAAAGGTAGTTTGATGTATTAGTTCATAAAGTTCATAAATGGGATTTTCGTTTTCTTCCCCATAACCCTCCAAAAGCAAAAGGTTAGGTGAACCCATTCATTTAGAGCCTTTGACGTGACGTGATGAATAAATGGAGTGAAATGTAATGTGCTTGAGAGCTGTAAAAGCTAAAAATGTTCAGTCAAATGAAGATTTCTCATTATAAATATTTAGAGATATATTGAGAATATTAGGTACGTCCAGATCTAATCACATGATCGGAAATCGGGCCCGATCACGCGGTTTCAGACTTCGAAACATTACCTCCTGATCAGGACTTGAATATATATTAATGGATATACACACACACACACACACACACACACACACACACACACACACACACACACACACACACACACACACACACACACACACACATATATATATATACACACACATACATACATATATATATATGTTACATACATATATATAAGTTACATACATGTATATATATAAGTAGAGACTATATTGAGGTAATATTTATATTAAGATTTTTGTGTTTTAATTGGACAATTTTATCCATTTGGAATACAGAGATTTACCAAACTGATTTAATGTCAGTCATGTGTAACTAACAAATAAGAATAACATACTATTAAGAATGAGATTTATACAATAGTTATAATTCAGTGATTTCTTTATCACCATTAAACCTAATGTAAACTAATTTCATACATTTAATCTAATATAATTTTTTTTTTTTTTTTACGGATGAAACGGTTTTAAATAATTCATCGCAAGAAATGCATTTAATTATGGAAATTTGAGTCTGATAAAAAAATAATTCAAATAAAGAGATATAAATAATATCACTATCTATTATGGAGTTATATCTATAAATAACAATAAACTGATTCCTGATTTAGTTGCTAAATAAATAAATAAATAAAATGTAATTAAATTAAATCACACAAGTTCTCTTATTTAAATTGCTCAATTTCTTACAATTTATGTAAACAATTTAAAATTTTTAACCCATTAAGTGCATATGTTTTCATAATGAGCATATTTATGCTTCTTAGTAAAACAACAATACATTTCACTCAAATCTAATCCGTGCAAATGCTTCAATAATGCATTGTTAAACAAATTGAACTAATGTGGCTGGCGTTTTAAGTCACAATTCATGGTTCTACTGCTTATTACCTGCCTATTATTAAAATATTAACTTTTTATAAGTAATTCTGAGTGTCCCTCACACAGTGGGCTTGACAAACCACCTGTAGAAAACACACTCTTTTATCTCTCTGACTCTTTAACCAACACTTGCACCAGTTTTGCACATTTGCATCAGACACTTTCTTAAAGTCACTCCATATGTCTTTAAAAAACAAATCAAAAACATTGTGCATTTATAAAGTGTGCTTCACACAGGTGAGTGGGCTTAACAAACCACCTGTAGAAACACTTTTTTCTCTATATCAGGGGTCATCAATCTCGGTCCTGGAGGGCCGGTGTCCCTGCAGGATTTAGCTCCAGCTTGCCTCAACACACCTGCCTGGATGATTCAAGTATACCTAGGGAGACCTTGATTAGCTTGTCCAGGTGTGTTTGATTAGGGTTGGAGCTAAAATCTGCAGGACACCGGCCCTCCAGGAACAAGTTTGGTGACCCCTGCTCTATATATACAGTTGAAGTCAGAATTTTTAGCCCCCTTTGAATTTTTTTAATGTTACATCCCAAATGATGTTTAACAGAGCAAGGAAACTTTTGCAGTATGTCTGATAAGTCTTATTTGTTTTATTTTGGCTAAAATAAAAAAAATTTAAAACACAATTTCAAGGTCAAAATTATTAGCCCCTTATTTTTTCGATAGTCTACAGAACAAACCATTGTTATACAATAACTTGCCTAATTACCCTAACCTGCCTAGTTAACCTAATTAATCTAGTTAAGCCTTTAAATGTCACTTTAAGCTGTATAGAAGTGTCTTGAAAAATATCTAGTCAAATATTATTTACTGTCATCATGGCAAAGATCAAATAAATCAGTTATCTTTTACATTTCCTAATCCCTCCCAATACCTATACCCAGCTACTACCTTAATAACTATGAACAGTTAAAATTTTAGCAAGCTAAAAGTCTTAAAGTTAATAGTTTGTTAATTGTGTGAATTGTAACTCAACGTATCCCCAATGTTTTTGTGTCTAATTATAATTTTAAAACATTAATTTACATGGATAAAATCCGACTTTTAAATCTGGCTCATGCAAAATGCCTAAATATGCTTTAGTTTTTTTTTTTAAATATCATATTAAGGGCCTATATTTGACTTTCTTTTATAGTCTTAGCATTGCATATTCACATGTATTGAGTGTATTGAGTGTATGCTTTCATAACATAGTAACATACACACTGTGACCAGCGCCATACTGTAGCACAATTATGTTCAGTGTTTTCCAGCCGAGGATTATGGGAGAATCTTCTTACCACATGTCTATGGGTGTGGAGTATTCAGTGGATCCCAGCAGAACATCAGGGGGTCGATACCACAAGGTCACCACCTCGTTCGAATAGGTTTTTGTCGGGACCGATTTCGCTCTGGCCAAACCTTAACAAGCAAAGATAACACAGCTAGATTACAGCGATGAACAAACGTTGCCGGGTAACCCAGAATCAGAGCTGAACTAAAATGGGGAGTCACATGGGAAAGCGCTGCTGGGTAATGCGCTAAAAAAACAAGCCAGATAGTCTTTGTACGGCACACCAAAGTAAACGCATCTGTGAATATTCAGGGGAAAAAAGCCTCACCAAAGTCTGCCAGCTTGAGTTCTCCCTTGTCATTAATGAGCAGATTCTGAGGCTTCAGGTCCCGGTGGAGAATCTTCCTCTTATGACAATATGATAAACCGCGAAGGAGCTGGAACATAAATATCTACAAGGACCGAGAGGCGGATGTTAGTGCTTTCTGAAACTTGAACTAGCAACAAAGACAGCATTTTATTGCATCCAAAATGTAGGCAGCTGCTATGTGTGATGTCTGTTTTTTAAGGCAACATCGTATGTATCCATTGCAGATCCCTGAATGCATGCAAAAAAAAAAAAAAAAAATGTTTTGATGATTAAAAACAGATCCAGCTGTATTTTTAACTCGGCAGGGTTCTTGTTGTTAGATAAACTAAAAGCGTAAAGCTAAAATCACTGTTGTTTTATGAATATTAACAAGTACTGGTGGTTATACACTGTAAATAGGCTGGGCTCCACACCATTCCTTCATGCTGTACCAACACAAATGAAGTTAACTAAATAAATTTTACAAATTTAAGTGGATCGAAGATAAAGCATATAGGGGGGCTTTCACATCTTCGGTTCATTTGGTCCGGACCAAGGGCAATACATGATACAGTGTCGCGTTTTCTACCGTCTTTGGGTCCTTTTCACACCACACTGATTGCTTTGGCCTGAACCAGTTGAAAAGAACCAAAATGCAGTCATGTGACGAAATTCACATTGCTTATTGGCAAGATGTTATTGAACGTATTTCCTGAACTGCTTATCGATTGGTCAGAATTAACATTCGGGAAAATGCCAATGAACTCCCTCAAGTAAACAAACCGGCAGAGACAAAATTTTGCTTTTTACTTTGGAGGTACGACTGCGCTGGCTGATTGTATCCCTGCTCATAGTATACATACATACAGTATATATAGTTTGTATACATCACTTTAGACAAACTATACATTTCGAGACCTGCGACATGGTCATCTTCCAGAAATATTACCAACGCTATTATACTGTATATTACCGCTCCAGGGTTCATTTAAAAGCATTCTGTGACCATCTCTTCAATGAAGTCTCTGTATGCTTTTCTGGTCTGCTATTGGTGCGAACTCGAGTACGATTGCTACATTCACACCTGCCCAAACAAACTGCACCAAAAGAGAAAATCAACTCTAGTCCCATTCAACCGAACTAAATAAGGCAGGTGTGAAAGCACCCTAAGTTGTCCACAAATGCTCAAGAATTGTTGTTTCAGCTCATTTTAAATAATTAGTTTTAACAAACAGCAAAAGTATTTTTTTTTAGTGTAGACCACTTGAATTTATGGTTTCTTTGGATTTATTGAGTTTATTACACTATAAAAAAATGCTTGGTTGTTGTAACCCAATAGTGGGTCAAATATTGACAAACCAAACCATTGGGTTAAAAAGTATCATTTGAATTCAATTGAAAAAAATATAACTATCATTTTTTTACTCAAAAATTATTTTTGTGGCTTGTTCAAACTACTTACTGTACGTAAAATGAACTTAAACAAAACAATTTTTGAGGTATTTTACTCTTCAATGTATTTACTTACTGTTGCATGTTTTCAACCCAGGCTCATTCTATAAAAAATGTAGCCCTGTATATATTTCTGGTGAGTGCCAAACACCTCCCAGGAGCTAAATTTTTTTTTTTTTTTTTTTGCAGTCTTGCAGTTTTGTTTTTGTAAATCCACCAGAAGTAATTTTTTTTGCTCCAAGTGCACACCAGAAATATAATTTTTCCAACGCTATTTTCTATAAATGTGGCTTAAATAGCCTAATTTAAATAAGGCTTAGTCCTAGCTTAATCTAAGCCCTGTTTGTGAAACTGGGCCTTAATGTCCTAAATTTCAAAAAACAAAATTAGGCCTTAGAAAGTCTTAAATCCACTGAATTATAGTGTTGTAGGTCTTCAATCATTTTAAACGGGTCCTAATATTCCTTTGTCCATGTGAAGCTATACCCAATTGTGCCAAACACTCTTCCAATCACTAACAATATATTTCAATAAAAGTTTCAAGAAACGTTTATTTAATAACTTTATTTACTTATTAATATGGCTTAATTATGGCACTAAAATAACATTTTTTTAATGTTATTTTAAGTTTTTAACTTGGTCATTAAAAAAATATTTGTCATTTAGCCTTGGAATTTCATTCATCATGGCCTTAAAATGGTCTTAAAAAGGTCTTAAAAAGTCTTGAATTTGACTTGATAAAATCTGTAGAAACCCTGCTTAGATTAAATCAGCTGAAATATGATAGACTGAATGTCTCAAAATCTAAGCAGAGGATCATTAAGCAACACCACAAACGGCAGCTTTACTTATTTTCAATCTGTTTGCTCTTATTTGAAGAGTGACCAAATACTCTCTGAACGGAGTAAATGATACTCAGGATTTTGCTGTTTATATAGATAATGTTTGCACTTTTTGCAGTTAGCTCAGCATTAAATTTCTGTACGATTTGATAAAGTGACATGCAAAAAGCAATTAGCTTTCCCCCCCAGTTTAAATTCCCAATTATCATAAAACATATGGGCTATTTCCAAGTCATTAGATGCTTTTAATCAGTGTTTAAAATGTCATCCAGAGATCTATACCTAATTCATATGTCATTTTCTTTAATAAATTGACTTATTAGTCATTTAAACAAACTAATTAGTCAATTATGAGTTCCCAATACTCTAATTTCTTTCCCCGTGTCTGCTAAATGAGATCTCATTAGTATCTCAGTTGCTTCTCTGGAAAGCCCCGCCCACTGGAATCTCATTGGTGCAAAATCCTGCAGACCATAATTGTTAATTTAAACGCAGTCTTATGATTGGCTGTGATTGGATCTTGCTGTCGAGTAGCGTTGTGTTCATAATCGATTAACAAATTGCTTGTCACTGAAAACGTGTTGTTATTTTAGCATCATGTCAACATGTCACACTCAATCGGAATCAATTGTGAGTCACGTCTCTCTTGTGCTATCCTACATTAGGATGCTGTCTTAGAAGGTAGCTGCTGTGTAGATAGGGCTTGGAAAAACAGCACAGTGTTTGTTACCTTAACGTTGTGCATGCTCATTAGGTTTCCACAGTTGTCGAGGTACTGCTTTAAGTCACTGTCCTGCAAAAAAACAGTTTTACATCATAACCATATTTAAAATAAATTGGTCAAGTCACATTTGTATGTAATCCTGTGCAATATGAAGATATTCAGACTTCATGCTAGAGATGCAGTTAAAACTTATTAAAAGTGATGAGGTTTTTTTGTCACCTTTGTTTTATCCAGAATTGATTACTATAATGCATTAGTTGCTGGGGATTCTTAAGCCACCTTTAAAGGATGGTTCACCCAAAAATAAAAATGTAATCATTATTTTTAAAACGTTCATCTTCTTCTGTGTAAAGTGATTTGAGATGTACTTTTAAAAGCAATTTAGAAAAGAAAGTAATACTAATAGAAATGGTAATCTCACAATTCACAATTTAGTCACAATCTTTTAACAAAATTATTTGAGACAAATTTAAAGGGCCATGAACCCCCAGTCTGAAAAAGATCTTCACCCTTTTGCTATGGTATGTATGTATGTATGTATGTATGTATGTATGTATGTATGTATGTATGTATGTATGTATGTATGTAGGTATGTATGTAGGTATGTATGTATGTATGTATGTATGTAAGTATGTATGTATGTATTTATGTATGTATGTATGTGTTTATGTATGTATGTATGTATGTATGTATGTATGTATGTATGTATGTATGTATGTATGTGTGTATGTATGTATGTGTGTGTGTATGTATGTGTGTATGTATGTATGTATGTATGCATGTGTGTATGTATGTATGTATGTATGTATGTATGTATGTATGTATGTATGTATGTATGTATGTATGTATGTATGCATGTATGTATGTGTTTATGTATGTATGTGTGTATGTATGTATGTATGTATGTATGTATGTATGTATGTATGTATGTATGTATGTATGTATGCATGTATGTATGCATGTATGTATGTGTTTATGTAAGTATGTATGTGTTTATGTATGTATGTATGTATGTGTGCATGTATGTATGTATGTATGTATGTATGCATGTATGCATGTATGCATGTATGTATGCATGTATGCATGTGTGTATGTATGTATGTATGTGTGTTTATATATATATATATATATATATATATATATATATATATATATATATATATATATATATATATATTTATTTATTTATATATCCATATATATATATATATATATATATATATATATATATATATATATATATATATATAGTATGTATGTATATATATAGCATGTATGTATATATATAGCATGTATGTATATATATATAGTATGTATGTATGTACGTACGTATGTACATATATATATACAGAGATGCAGACAGAAACATGAATAACAACATCGTGAGAGAACGTGTACAATTTGCATTTTATTATTTTTTTATCATTAGTTTTTGATAAGTGTTTTATTAATATTTTCATTTTATATTTTTACCTTTTAATCAAACATTCGCCCTAAAGTTCTAAATAAAGTGAGAAATATTATAAATAAATAGTTTATAAATAAATAGTACATAAAAAATACATTTTTGAGTATAAACAGTATTTTAAAATGTAAAAAAATACAATATTTTACATGTGGTCAATATTTAAACTACTACTTGATTGCATTTAAATAAAAGGTATTGTATTGTGATATATGTATGTTATCTGAATAAGAGATGACTTACAGTGCTCACCATAATTAAGTGCACCCCATTTTGAAGATGATTTTTTTATCCGTTTCTTAGTGTATTTTGGTGCATTTAAACAAAACAGATTTATTAAGCAGATATATTTATTAAAATAATATTTTAGGCACCAAACGTATTTAGAAATTGAAAGATAATACAATTAAATTCAAGCAAAATAAAAAATAAATTACAACCTGAACCTACAAAATTTCAACTAAATTTTTAATTTTTTCTATTTTTAATTTTTTCTTTTCTTGATTTTTTTTCTCTTTTAAATTTGTATTTAATATTTTTCTATAACATATAAATGTGGGTGTACTAGTTTTTGGACCATTATCATAAGTTATCTTGTTAGATAAGCTCCAGATTTGGCTTCAGTACTGACTAATCTAATGTATATGCACAAATATAATATTGTATAGTTTCTTATTAAAAATATGAGTTTAAAAGATATGTATTTTTATTATATATTTGTCATATCGCCCAGCACTAGTTGTATGGTTGCTTGCATAATTGATAAAGTGGAAAATACTTTAAATTCCACTCCACCCAGTGTAACAAAGCATCTTGGGATGGACAGGTTGGCATAAGATCTCAGTTAAAGCCTGCTACTGTTTTCATAGCATTGAGAAGAAAAGCATGGCTTACCAGGTACTCAAATACAAGAGTGAGGCATCGGTCCGTGTGGATGATGTCATGCAGCGTTACGATGTTGGCGTGTTTCAGGTTCTTCAGGAGTGACACTGTCATAACAAAACAAGAGTACAACAATGAGGCACCATTACAATAGCCTCCGGCAGGGTTGTGCAACATTCAAAATTGATTTAACATTGGTAATTCAGTTCCTGCATTTATGTGGGGATGCAGAGTTGTCATTCAGATTAGAAAAGATGATTGTTTTTTATTTTTATTTTGTATAATTCATAGGTAAACATGCATTTATTAAACATGAATTGTGCTTATTCGAATTGTATGTTTGTTATTTTTAATAAATACATGTGCTTTCACATGTATAAGTCATTATTCTTTCATTCATTCATTCTCTTTTTGGCTTAGTCCCTTTATTAATCAGGGGTCACCACTGCGGAATGAACTGTCAATATACCCAGCATATGTTTTACACAGCGGAAACACCCATACACTCTTGCATTCACACTCATGCTCTACGGCTAATTTAGCTTATTCAATTCACCCATACTGCATGTCTTTGGACTGTGGGCGAAATAGAGGCACCCACAGGGAACCCACACGAACACGGGGAGAACATGAACTCCACACTGAAATGCCAAATGACCAAGCCGGGGCTCAAACCAGCGACCTTTTTGCTGTCAGGTGACAGTGCTAAGCACTAGGGCACTGTGTCCCCATTTATACATTTTTATAACAGTTAAAAATACAAAATATTATTTCAATATTTTACAAATATATATTATTATTATTATATATACTTTATATGTTAGCCCTCCTGTTAATTCTTTTTAACATTTTTTGTTAAGTTGTGACGTACTGTATGAAATACTGTATCCATTTTTATTTTATTTATTTTTATTTTATTTTTAAGGTTAAATATAATTAGCCCCCTTAATTTAAATGTGTGTGTATATATATATATATATATATATATATATATATATATATATATATATATATATATATATATATATATATATATATATATAATATGTTATTATATATAACATTGCACTTTAAAGCTGAATATTAGTATAAGAAAAGTTAGTATATATTATGTAGTCATCATGGCAAAGAAAAGGTCAATTAGTTATTAAAAGTTATACGTTTAAGAAAATGAAAA
The DNA here is from genome assembly GCF_049306965.1 of Danio rerio. Lineage (NCBI taxonomy): Eukaryota > Metazoa > Chordata > Actinopteri > Cypriniformes > Danionidae > Danio > Danio rerio. Next base: position 40,796,194 of record NC_133186.1, on the reverse strand, counting down.
ACTAAAAACCTACTTATTAACTAAATTTGATTAACTATCTAAAAATGATCAAAACATTTATTAGTTAAACATCACTTGATAATCTATTAAGGGCATTGAAATTTCAAAGGATAATTTTCCCTTCAGCTGTACTGTACTGTATATGTGTCGGTATTATTAATATTGTATTATTGACCCTATTCATCATGTACAAGCTTGTTCAGCCATTTGAATCTCTTTGGCTCGAGATTTCTGATCTCATTCACTTCCATTCATTTTTAGACGTTAAGAACAGCTCGTTAAGCTGCAAACTGATATTATTTTTATCATATTATTATTTTTTGTCTATATAGTCATGAACACACTTGTTTGCAGAGCAAGTATTTTGATTGTTTTCTGCCATTTATTATTTTAGTCATTTTTCATACAGGAAACTGAATCAGAAGTTCTAAAACAATCGCAAAACGAGCACACATCCACACTGAAGAATAAGGTCAATAGGGGATCACAGGGCACAAAGTAACGTGGGGTTAAACGTAACACAGAGTTTTAAGGTATTTGCTCAGGGTTAATCATGGCATGCTTCCAAGGTTTTTTCACCACTGTGTCGGCAGACGTCTTCCTGCCAATTATTGAAAAAGTTTGGCGAAATTTGGATGAGAAACACAGGATTTTTGCAGTATAAAAGTAATTTTTATTATAGTCGAAAAAATTGTATTTAAAAATAATTATTGTCATTAAACATAGTACTTCAAACATTTTAACATGTACTTAAAACTGCAAAATATATCAAGTTTACAAATTAAAGTTCAAATTATAGTTACTTTTTTTTTTTTTAAGAAATATCCAAGGTGTAAAATAAGATATTTGGGCCGTGAGTTAAATGTTAAATCAATATTTAAGTTTCCTAGGTGTTAGTATCAATATTTTAGTTTTAAAAGGGTCTATAAGCTCACATTTAATATATAAGCATTGGGTTTAGGTTTGTAACTTTAATTTGTCAATTTTTTGACATTCAGCTTTTATTAACAGTTTTTGACTTCCGACCAATCAAAGCCAAAATTAGTAAAATCTTGCATTGTTTTGATTACCCTGTTTTAGGCTAAAAGATGAAATCATTTTGAAAGATCTAAATACACACACTGAATGCTAGCCAGTTTTGAGGAAAACACGACACAGCGGGGTTAGATGTAACAGGGTGTTACAATTAAGCCA